>NC_091175.1:31683870-31738870 GCF_040958095.1 Procambarus clarkii
CCGAGTATGTTCCTTCATGAGTGTACCTTAATGTGCGGTGTTCCGTGATGAGTGTACCTTAATGTGCGGTGTTCCGTGATGAGTATACCTTAATGTGCGGAGTTCCGTGATGAGTGTACCTTAATGTGCGGTGTTCCGTGATGAGTGTACCTTAATGTGCGGTGTTCCGTGATGAGTGTACCTTAATGTGCGGTGTTCCGTGATGATTGTACCTAAATGTGTGGTGTTCCTTGATGAGTGTACCTTAATGTGCGGTGTTCCGTGATGAGTGTACCTTAATGTGTGGTGTTCCGTGATGAGTGTACCTTAATGTGCGGTGCTCCGTGATGAGTGTACCTTAATGTGCGGTGTTCCTTGATGAGTGTACCATAATGTGCGGTGTTCCGTGATGAGAATACCTTAATGTGTGGTACTCCGTGATGAGTATACCTTAATGATGTCAGTGTTTATAGTAATCACTGTCGAAGGCATATGTACAATTAATATACATTAGTATTAGTATACATAGTTTTCCTGCTAATTATTATTAAACTGTGCAAGCACTGAATATAATTATATAAAAAGAAACATTATTATTCCACAACAATCGGCTACATAAAACACATCTGTAACTCGCTTGTCTCCTCTCTCTCTCTCAAGTCCAGTACGGGCTCACCATAGCCCGTGCTGACTGGAACTTTTGTTCCGAGTAGCTGAATCTTAACCAACAACAACATCGCTTGTCTCTCAGCAAATAATTTTTTCTGGGCCCTCCTATCGGTCTTCGAATTTAAATACCGGAAATTTATCAATCTAGGATCTAATATGTTGTATTACCAGGATAATATACACCTCAAAGGCTTATAAATATTAAAAATAACTAGGAGCTGACAGCCTTGATGACGGTTATTTTTTATCTAGCATAACCGGTATGGTGTATCACAGTTGTTTAAGCTTTATCAATGTATGAAATTTAAACGACAGTCAAAATTTCATAGTTTCAGTTAACTGTCTTAAGCACAATATTGACGAACCGATACGTTAATAGACGTCTGTAAAAGCACGTAATTTATTAAGACCCAATATATATATATATCTATATAAATAAAAATGGAAATGTTCGTTTGCTCAAAATCGTTTCTTCAAAATGTTCAAAATCCGAGCAGGTTTTTATACACAATATATATTGATGTCACGTCTGTGACGGTAAAAAAAAAAAAAAAAAAAAACATGCTTTTTCTGAAAAACTGTTTTTCATGTGTTTTTCATGCGAGGGAAATCTTCGAAACCTCTTTACCGATTGGTTTGAAGTTTTGACACAACGTTGCATTCGAATAGGCGCGTCTTTTTATATATCTACTATATACATGCCTCACCTGTGACAGGAAAAAACATTCTTTTTTTTTAAAAACAGTGCCATCTGTTGGATGTAAGGGCAACACACGCTGTAATCTCTGAAAGTTCTTCATCAATTGCTTTTAATTTTTGACACAATGTTGCATTTGAATAGGTGCGTCTTTTTATATACCTACTATATAGATGGAACCCCTGTGACAGGCAAAAACATGCGATTTTTGAAAAACAGGGCCATCTGTTGCACATAATGGCAACATGCACGCTATGCTAAATATGTCACAAATTCATTTCAATGCTTCAGATTGTATTGATGAATTTTATTTTCATAGATTTCGATTTACTTTATTTTTTAGTGAATTATTTTGTGTGATATTATGTTGGAATTGAGCTGTGTTGTTTACTATACTGTAAATTTCCTAAGTATAAATATAGATGCCACACCTGTGACAGGTAAAATCATGCTTATTTTATTTAAAAACAGCACCGTCTGTTGCATGTTAAGGCAACATACGCAATACTAAATATGTTACGATTCTATATAAATGTTTCCGATTGCATTGATAAATTGAATTTTCATAGATTTCGATTTATTTTCATTTTGGATTAATTATTTTGTGTGAGATTGCGTTGGAATTGAGCTGTGTTCTTTACCATACATTTTACTATTAGCATTTCGTGATTATAGTTTATTTTTTTAATTTTATCATTGTTTTTCCTTTCGTTTTTTTTAACTGTTCTTATATTTTATTGATGGGAACATCAGATCATTTGATGTTCCCAATTTTCTGATGTGAACATCAGGTCATTTGGGAATGCATCGGACGAGGGAGTGGGGAATGGTGGGGAAGAGAGTGGGGGATGGTGGGGTGTACGAGGGGAAAGGGGTAGGGTTGTGATGTTGGGGAGGACGAGGGGACAGGGGAGTTGAGGATTGAGGGGACGTGAGAATCGAGAATGGTGGGGAGGACAAGGGGACAGGGCAGTGGGGGATGGTGGGGAAAAAGAAGGGACAGGGGAGGGGGGAATTGTAGGGAGTGGCGAGGGGATGGGGGAGTGAGAGATGGTGGGAAGGACGAGGTAACAGTGGAGTGGGTAATGGTGGGGAGGACGAGTGGACGGTGGGTGGGGAAAACAAGGTAACGGGAGAAGGGGGGAGGACGAGAGGATGGGAAAATACGGAATGGTATTATTTGGTTTATTTGAATTATTATAACTATATTAGCAGTACCCGGCCACACGTTGCTGTGGCTCAGCAACGCATGTGCGTTGCTGAGCCACAGCAACATTCCCTGTTCCGCAGTCTTCCCACCCATTCCCCCCCCTCACCCGTCTCCTCTGCCTCCCAATCATTCCCCACTCCACCGTCCTCTCGTCCTCCCCACCATTCCCTACTCCACCATCTCCTCTTCCTTCCCACCATGCCCCACTCCCCTGTCCCTTTGTCCTCCCCACCATTCTCCATTACCCCATCTCCTCGTCCCCGCCATCCCAAACTTCCCCGTCCCTTCGTCCTTCCCCACCATTACCCCCGTCCCCTCGTCATCCCCACTATTCCCTACTCCCTCGTCTTATGCCTTCCCAAATGGTCTGAGGTTCCCATCAGAAAGATGGGAACTTCAAGTGATCTGATGTTTCCGTCACTGAAATATAAGAAAAACAGTTAAAAAAATGAAATGAAGATATGAAAAAGAAAAAACTAAACTATACTCACGAAATGAGCGGCATGGTAAGTAACACAGCTCAATTCCAACGCAATTTACACAAAATAATGAAATCAAAATTAAAATAAATAAAAAATCTATGAAAATTAAATTTATCAATGCAATCAGAAACATTGAAATGGAATTGTAACATATTTAGTATAGCATGTGTGTTGCTCTTACATGCAACAGATGGCGCTGTTTTTCAAGAAATGCATAGTTTTATCTGAAACAGGTGTGGCATCTATAATTATACTTACAAAATGAACGGTAAGGAAAACAACACAGCTCAATTCCAACACAATGTCACAAAATAATTCAATAAAAAAATCAAATAAATCGAAATCTATGAAAATAAAATTTATCAATGCAATCGGAAATATTGAAATGGAATTCGTGACATATTTAGTATAGCGTGCATGCTGCTATTATGAGCAAGAGATGGCGCTGTTTATCAAAAACGCATGTTATTACCTGCCACAGGGATGGCATCTATATAGTAGGTATATAAAAAAGACGCACATATTCGAATGGAACGTTGTATCAGAATTTCAAAGCAATCGGGGATGAACGTAGGGAAATTACAACGTGTGTTGCTCGTACATCCAACAGATTGCGAAGTTTTAAAATAAAAAAGAATGTTTTCTCCAGTCACAGGTAAGGCATGTATATAGTAGGTATATACTGGATCCCTTTGAAATTCTAACACAAATGCGAACAAGCCTGAATGGTACCCAGATCTATATTCAACTGAAAACTCACACCCCAGAAGTGACTGAAACCCATACTGCCAGGAGCACTCTGCTGGTGTACAAGATCCCTTAACTGCTCGACCAACCCGACCGGACAAAAGAGGATGGTAGCCGAAGCTATTTCCATCCCCCCACCAGCACTCGGTTGGTAATCTTGGGCATGGTATTTTATCAAATCACCTAATTCTTTGGGGCACACGTGAGGAACACAAATGCGAACAAGCCTGAATGGTCCCCAGGACTGTATGCAACTGAAAACTCACACCCCCAGAAGTGACTCGAACCCATACTGCCAGGAGCAACGCAACTGGTATGTACAGGACGCCTTAATCCGCTTGACCATCACGACCGGACAAAAGGAAGTGATAGACGAAGCTATTTGAACCACTTCCCTGCCTGCACTCGGATGGTAATCTTGGGCATAGCATTTTATCAAATCACCTCATTCTTTGGGGCACACGTGAGAAACACAAATGCGAACAAGCCTGAATGGTCCCCAGGACTATATGCAACTGAAAACTCACACCCCAGAAGTGACTCGAACCCATACTGCCCGGAGCACTCTGCTGGCTTATAGGATCCCTTAACCACTCGACCAACCCGACCGGACAAAAGAGGATGGTAGCCGAGGCTATTTCCATCCCCCCGCCGGCACTCAGTTGGTAATCTTGGGCATGGTATTTTATCAAATCACCTCATTCTTTGGGGCACACGTGAGGAACACAAATGCGAATAAGCCTGAATGGTCCACAGGAGTATATGAAACTGAAAACTCACACCCTAGAAGTGAATCAAACCCATACTGCCAGGAGCTCTTTGTTGGTGTATGGGATCCCTTAACCGCTCGACCAACCCGACCGGACAAAAGAGGATGGTAGCCGAGGCTATTTCAATCCCCTCGCCGCCACTCGGTTGGTAATCTTGGACATGGTATTTTATCAAATCACCTCATCACGAAATCACAAAAGGAAGTGATAGCTGAAGCTATTTAAACCACTTCCCCTCCGGCACTTGGATGGTAATCTAGGGCATAGCATTTTATCAAATCACCTCATTCTTTGGGGCACACGTGAGAAACACAAATGTGAATAAGTCTGAATGGTCTCCAGGATTATATGCAACTGAAAACTCACTCCCCAGAAGTGACTCGAACCCATACTGCCAGGAGCACTCTGCTGGCGTACAGGATCTCTTAACCACTCGTCTAACACGACTGGACAAACGAGGATGGTAGCCGAGGCTATTTCCATCCCCCTGCCGACACTTGATTGGTTATCTTGGGCATGGTATTTTATTAAATCACCTCATTCTTTGGGGCACATGTGAGGAACACAAATGCGAACAAGCCTGAATGGTCCCCAGGACTATATGCAACTGAAACTCACGCAACTGAAACTTCGGTCATAAATATTATGACCGAAAAAGTAAGATTAATAATTCTAACACGAATTTTCTCAATATTTCTTATGGTTAATGTATTAAGTAATGTATAATGTATAGTAAATGCATTTTATAGTATTTACTATAAACCAAGAAAACGGCCAACCTACTCATGAGAAACTCTCCAGACACAAAGCAGAACGCTTTAAAAGAGACCAATGTCGTCTATGCCTTCAAATGCCCACTTGGGGACTGTAAGCCTCAAAGATTTTAGTATATAGGCAAGACAACAACATCTCTTTCCAGGCAATTAACGATGCATAAGCAACAGGGCTCCATTAAGGAGCATATAATCTCTTCCCACAACCTGACCATCACCAGAGAAGTCTTAACAAAAAACGCGGAAATCATCGATAGATACAGCGATAGTAGGCGGCTTGATATCTGCGAGTTACTACACATTAAGAAGTCGACACCAGCAATCAACAGCCAATTAATGCACATCTATATTCTACCCACTTCAAGACTCCGCTCCAATATAGAAGCATCAAGAAATATGGGCCAATAGGCCCTTTGTAGTTACTTCCATTCTTCCCTTTAACTTACAAAATATTATACCCATTGTTTCGTGTTCTGTCTTGTGTTGAAAGTTTGTTTTCACCACATCCAAAAGCTGTTGTAACATATCACCTCACCTAAATGCAGGTATAAAATCAAAGCTGTTTAAACTCTGTTTAGTGTTTGCAGGATATAGTTGTGTGTGTTTAAACTAAAGTCTTTGAAAATGTAATAAGTTATTAAGAAACGTGTTCAAGTGTCGCGTCAGACTAGAAATAAAAATGAATTTTGGAGAATTGATTTTTCAATTACCATCAACAGTGAAAAGGACCATAAGAAATATTGAGAAAATTCGTATTAGAATTATTAATCTTACTTTTTCGGTCATATATAATAATATATGTCTACAGGAAAGACTGCTAATATATATATATATATATATATATATATATATATATATATATATATATATATATATATATATATATATATATATATATATATATATATATATATATATATGGCCGCGGCCTCCACACCCAGCTGATGCCGCCACACCCAGCTGATGCCTCCACACCCAGTTGATGCCTCCACACCCAGCCGCGGCCTCCACACCCAGTTGCTGGCTCCACACCCAGTTGCTGGCTCCACACCCAGTTGATGCCTCCACACCCAGTTGCTGGCTCCACACCCAGTTGATGCCTCCACACCCAGTTGCTGGCTCCACACCCAGTTGTTGGCTCCACACCCAGTTGCTTGGCCATGACCCAGTGTGTTTGCCCCCCTCTATAGAATAATGCACAGTTTAACTCGGCCAACCGAGTTGAAATGGAAGGGGTCCCAGCGGTCGGGCAGGACTCCACAAGCCTTGAGGTGCCAACAACTGCTCCTAAAAGAGGTTTTTGCCGAGTATGCAACAAAAACACCGCCATAAACTCCATCGGTGGTGTTATCCGCTTTCACACCTTCAACGAGGAAAGATGCAGTGGTTCCCACCAGCTTCCGAAGGGAAGCAATGGCCAGCTGCCATTAACAGTTAGGGAAGAGACTCCCATTAACCTAATCTCATCTGAGAACCTCACCCAAGCGATCATAGCGACGTCTGCTAGAACATTACCACACATCCCAAAAGCAGCCCGCCCAAATGCAGCAGCCAAACTTTGTAATCTTCTGAAAAGGGTCAATGATGCACCGGAAAACATTCAAGCGTGGCATAATGTCCTTCTGTTTGGCAATGTATGCCTCACCGTCCCTCCAAGGAGGGACAAATCACTTGCTTCCTCGGTCCTGAGGGCGATAAATGAATACCCAAGGGGGGACAACCTAGTTCGCCTGCCTCTCCGAGCAAAACACACCCACCGCAGAAATGGTAACAACAACATACCGGAAACGTACAAAATCAGAGCACAAATCACCAAGAAAATTGAAGAGGGAAATACCGCAAGTGCTATTAGAGTCCTCACCAGTGACGAGAAAATTGCTCCTCGAAACTCAGCCACAGCACGGGCCCTGCAAAGCAAGCACCCACCCAGAGCCCCTCAAGGCGACAACATCGTTCCGCCATCAGCCGACACCATTTCAGACCCATTAACAGTTGGTGAATCTGAGGTCTACAAAGCAGCCCTTTCTTTTCCACCTGGGTCAGCAGGCGGCTTTACAGGGTTAAAACCTCAACATATCAAGCAAATGTTAAATCCTGCGGTTGGTGATGCTGCACAAGATCTTCTTATGGAACTCACAAGGTTCGTCAACATGTGTCTGGCTGGTGAGATACCTGAGGTCATCAGGCCTCTCTTTTTTGGTGCCTCCCTCTGTGCTCTCAAAAAGAAGGACGAAGGAATCAGGCCAATCGCTGTTGGCAACACTCTCCGACGCCTGATTGCCAAGGCTGCTACGAGGGTTGTCAGCCAGCAAGCGGCTGAATTGCTGAAACCAATCCAGCTAGGATTTGGAATCCCCCAAGGCTGTGAAGCGGCTGCCCATGCAGCACGAGCATACATCACAAACATTTCTGATGAAAAGGCCCTGCTCAAACTGGACTTTAAGAATGCCTTCAACATGGTAAGAAGAGATGCAGTACTTTGTGCCGTACATCGCCATTTCCGGCCCCTCTACCCGTTCATACTATCGTGCTACAGTGGCGAGTCAAAACTGCTCTTTGGTGAACATGAAATCAGATCATGTGAAGGTGTTCAGCAAGGTGATCCTCTTGCTCCCCTTCTTTTCTGCTTAGTCTTAAAAGAAATCACCGAAAGCTTGTCCAGCGAGTTCAACATCTGGTTTTTGGATGATGGCACTATAGCTGGCACCGTAGACCACCTCTTGTCAGATATCAGGAAAATAAGGGAGCAAGAAGTAAGCCTGGGTCTCGTCCTGAACCCTTCCAAGTGTGAAGTAGTCTCCTCCAACCCAGACATCGTAGCTAGAATAAGGTCTGCCTTGCCTGGAGCCCATGTCATTAGGGCCGAGAACAGCACCCTCCTTGGAGCTCCCCTCGGGTCTAACGCCATTGAGGAGATCCTCGACAAGAAAATCGCAGACCTTAGGAGGATGGAAGACAGAATAGGTGACATCGATGCCCACGATGCTTTTTATCTCCTCACCAAATGCCTATCCCTTCCGAGGCTAACCTACTTTCTGAGGTGCGCTCCATCTTACAACAACCCAAAGCTTGACGAGTATGACCTCCTACTGAAGACCATGCTGGAAAAAGTTGTTAACCTCTCTCTCAACGAATGCCAGTGGAAACAAGCCACTCTTCCTGTCAGGCTCGGTGGCTTGGGTGTCCGCACCGCCACCCAAATTGCAGTCCCAGCCTTCCTGTCTTCCTCCTCAGCATCAGATGACCTGGTTAAGGAAATTCTACCTGACACCCTGAGTGATGTAGCGGGGATACAGGACCCCCACTACACGGAATGTGACACGAAATGGGGTGCCATGACAGACCCAGCACTCAGACCAGCCATGCCGAAAGCCAAGAAACAATCCAGTTGGGACAGCCCCATTGTAGACAAAGAAGCCACAGCTTTGCTGGAGGCAGCAACAACCCCCAGTGATCGTGCACGCCTCACAGCTGTGCAGGCTCCCCATGCAGGGGACTTCCTTCTGGCAGTCCCTATGTCTGCGACAGGCACACGTCTTGATCCGCAGGAGCTCCGTATTGCAGTCGCTCTCCGCCTTGCTGCCCCTATCCACACTGTTCACAGGTGTATTTGCGGCGAGGCAGATGCTGACGAATATGGATTGCATGGCCTGCACTGTGGAAAATCGGGTGGTTGGCACACTAGACACGACGAAGTCAACGACATCATTAAAAGAAGCCTTGCCTCTGCTCAGTGTCCAGCGGAGAGAGAGCCCCGCAACCTACTGAACCGTGACTCTGTTAGCTTTGCCGGCCGACCAGACGGAATCACACTGCGTCCGTGGAAGGGTGGCAGGCAGTTAGCATGGGACTATACTTGCGTATCCACCCTGGCAACGACATACATCACCCTCTCTGCCGGCACGGCAGGAGCCGCAGCGACACACAGAGAAAAACAAAAGTCAGTCAAGTACAGGCAATTAGATCAAAGGTACAATTTCGTTCCAATAGGGTCTGAGACCCTAGGCCCATGGGGTGAGAGTGCAAGAAGGTTTCTTAAGGATCTTGGTTCCAAGCTCATTGACACCACAAGAGACCCTAGAGCAGCAAGTTTTCTCTTTCAGCGCCTCAGTGTCGCGATCCAGAGGGGAAATGCCCGCTGCATCCTCGGTTCCTGCCCGGCGTCGGAGGAGTTCGAGGAAATCTACAGCCTCTAGGAAGCGAACTTTTTCTTGTGTCCTCTTAATGTTCATTTTTTGTATAAAATCAGATATGTAACTGTATAACCTTGCATAATAAAGTGTACATCATAATAAAAAAAAAAGGGGGTGGTAGGAGAAGTGAACACTCTTTCGTATTCAGAGTTAAATGTCAAGTTTTTCCCTGAGTGCTCTGTGTTCCCTTCTCTGAGGCTGTGGGTCCCTATAATTACACCAGTGGTGGTACCCCCTTATATATATATATATATATATTTATATTTATCAAATCACCTCATTCTTTGGGGCACACGTGAGGAACACAAATGTGAATAAGTCTGAATGGTCTCCAGGATTATATGCAACTGAAAACTCACTCCCCAGAAGTGACTCGAACCCATACAAGAGAGAATTGGGGACTTGGACTCCCACGATGCCCTCTACCTTCTCACAAAGTGCCTTACCTTGCCCAGGCTAACATACTTCTTAAGGTGCGCACCAACTTTTGGCAACCCACTTCTAAATCAATATGATGAGCTCCTCAGGTCAATATTCAGGAAGGCGCTCAACCTAGATTTAGATGACAGTCAGTGGGACCAAGCAACACTACCAGTGAGATTTGGAGGGATAGGCATACGAAAGGCAACTGAGGTAGCACTTCCAGCATTCTTATCCTCATGTACAGCAGCCAACGAATTGGTAGGGCAGATCCTACCAGAGCGTATGATAGAGACAGCGGGAACTCATGATCAAACGTTCATCGAAGCAGCCAGACAATGGGACACCATTGCACACCCTCAACCTCGACCACAAGTCCCAAAAGACCACAAGCAGGCCCACTGGGATAGCCCCATAATGGAAAAGACTGTCACAGCAATGATTGACAACGCTGATGCTGAAAACAAAGCCCGCCTCCTAGCGGTAACAGCACCCCTCACCGGGGATTTTTTATTTGCTGTGCCCAATGCAGCCCTGGGAACTCGCCTCAGTCATGACGCTCTCCGCATTGGAGTTGCCCTTCGCCTTGCCGCCCCCATCCCCACCGAACATAGGTGCATCTGCGGAACTGCGATGGCAGACCAATATGGTCGTCATGGTCTGGTATGTCGTAAATCACAGGGTAAAATTGAAAGACATGAAGAAGTCAACGACATCATCAAGAGGAGCCTCGCCACAGCCCGCTGCCCGGCACAAAGAGAACCACACTTATCCAGACCTAACGACCCTCAGAAGCGCCCTGATGGGGTCACCTTGCTACCTTGGAAGGATGGTAAGCAAGTGGTATGGGACTACACGTGCACTGCCACACTGGCCAGTACCTACCTCCACTACAGCACACGTGAAAGCGATGGTGCTGCTTTTTTCAGGGAATCGCAGAAAATTATTAAATACAGAGGTCTAGCACACTGCTACAGCTTTGTTCCGATCGGCTCGGAGACCCTCGGTTCGTGGGGAAAATGTGCATTGAAGTTCCTGAAGGAATTGGGGGACAAATTGATCAGCGCTACAAAAGACCAGAGAGCAAAAAGTTTCTTGTTCCAGCGCCTCAGTGTTGCGATTCAGAGGGGAAATGCCTGTTGCGTCTTGGGCACTAGTCCAACTTCAGAGGAATTCGAAGAAGTGTTTGACCTGCAACAATGATCGAACTTGTCTGTGACATTCATCAATGTTTCCCATTGTTGTGTTTTTCAAGAGATCCATAACCTTTAAGCACCTTATTTCATTATTATATTTGTATCAACCCATGTATATCTTGTAACCATCAAATGCATAATAAAGCACAAAAAATAAAATATATATATATATATATATATATATATATATATATATATATATATATATATATATATATATATATATATAAATATATATATATATATATATATGCGAACAAGCCTGAATGGTCCCCAGGACTATATGCGAATGAAAACTCACACCCCAGAAGTGACTCGAACCCATACTCCCAGAAGCAACGCAACTGGTAACTACAGGGCGCCTTAATCCGCTTGACCATCACGGCCGTCAAAGGAAGTGATAGCCGAGGCTATTTGAGCCACTTCCCCGACGGCAACTCGGATGGTAATCTTGGGCATAGCATTTCACCAAATCACCTCATTCTTTGGGGCACACGTGAGGAACACAAATGCGAACAAGCTACAAATGCGAACTTGTGATGGTCAAGCGGATTAAGGCGCCCTGTAGTTACCAGTTGCGTTGCTTCTGGGAGTATGGGTTCGAGTCACTTCTGGGGTGTGAGTTTTCATTCATATATATATATATATATATATATATATATATATATATATATATATATATATATATATATATATATATATATATATATATATATATATATATATCGTACCTAGTAGCCAGAACTCACTTCTCAGCCTACTATTCAAGGCCCGATTTGCCTAATAAGCCAAGTTTTCCTGAATTAATATATTTACTATAATTTTTTTCTTATGAAATGATAAAGCAACCCTTTTCTCTATGTATGAGGTCAGTTTTTTTTTATTGGAGTTAAAATTAACATAGATATATGACCGAACCTAACCAACCCTACCTAACCTAACCTAATCTATCTTCATAGGTTAGGTTGGGTTAGGATGCCGAAAAAGGTAGGTTAGGTTAGGTTAGGTAGGTTAGGTAGTCGAAAATACATTAATTCATGAAAACTTGGCTTATTAGGCAAATCGGACCTTGCATAGTAGGCTGAGAATTGCGTTCTGGCTACTAGGTACGACATATATATATATGTCGTACCTAATAGCCAGAACGCACTTCTCAGCCTACTATTCAAGTCCCGATTTGCCTAATAAGCCAAGTTTTCATGAATTAATGTTTTTTCGTCTACCTAACCTACCTAACCTAACCTAACCTAGCTTTTTTTGGCTACCTAACCTAACCTTACCTATAAATATAGGTTAGGTTAGGTTAGGTAGGGTTGGTTAGGTTCGGTCATATATCTACGTTAATTTTAACTCCAATAAAAAAAAATTGACCTCATACATAGAGAAAAGGTTGCTTTATCATTTCATAAGAAAAAAATTATAGTAAATATATTAATTCAGGAAAACTTGGCTTATTAGGCAAATCGGGCCTTGAATAGAAGGCTGAGAAGTGAGTTCTGGCTATTAGGTACGACATATATATATATATATATATATATATATATATATATATATATATATATATATATATATATATATATATATGTCGTACCTAATAGCCAGAACGCACTTCTCAGCCTACTATTCAAGGCCCGATTTGCCTAATAAGCCAAGTTTTCATGAATTAATGTTTTTTCGTCTACCTAACCTACCTAACCTAACATAACCTAGCTTTTTTTGGCTACCTAACCTAACCTTACCTATAAATATAGGTTAGGTTAGGTTAGGTAGGGTTGGTTAGGTTCGGTCATATATCTACGTTAATTTTAACTCCAATAAAAAAAAATTGACCTCATACATAGAGAAAAGGGTAGCTTTATCATTTCATAAGAAAAAAATTATAGTAAATATATTAATTCAGGAAAACTTGGCTTATTAGGCAAATCGGGCCATGAATAGTAGGCTGAGAAGTGAGTTCTGGCTACTAGGTACGACATATATATATATATATATATATGTCGTACCTAGTAGCCAGAACTCACTACTCAGCCTACTATTCAAGGCCCGATTTGCCTAATAAGCCAAGTTTCCTGAATTAATATATTTACTATAATTTTTTTCTTATGAAATGATAAAGCAACCCTTTTCTCTATGTATGAGGTCAGTTTTTTTTTATTGGAGTTAAAATTAGCATAGATATATGACCGAACCTAACCAACCCTACCTAACCTAACCTATCCTATATTTATAGGTAAGGTTAGGTTAGGTAGCCAAAAAAAGCTAGGTTAGGTTAGGTTAGGTAAGTTATGTAGACGAAAAAACATTAATTCATGAAAACTTGGCTTATTAGGCAAATCGGGCCTTGAATAGTAGGCTGAGAAGTGAGTTCTGGCTACTAGGTACGACATATATATATATATATATATATATATATGTCGTACCTAATAGCCAGAACTCACTTCTCAGCCTACTATGCAAGGCCCGATTTGCCTAATAAGCCAAGTTTTCCTGAATTAATAAATTTTCTCAATTTTTTTTCTTATGAAATGATACAGCTACCCATTTCATTATGTATGAGGTCAATTTTTTTTATTGGAGTTAAAATTAACGTAGATATATGACCGAACCTAACCAACCCTACCTAACCTAACCTAACCTATCTCTATAGGTTAGGTTCGGTTAGGTAGCCGAAAAAGTTAGGTTAGGTTAGGTTAGGTAGGTTAGATTGTCGAAAAACAATTAATTCATGAAACTTGGCTTATTAGGCAAATCGGGCCTTGCATAGTAGGCTGAGAAGTGCGTTCTGGCTACTAGGTACGACATATATATATATATATATATATATATATATATATATATATATATATATATATATATATATATGTCGTACCTAATAGCCAGAACGCACTTCTCAGCCTACTATTCAAGGCCCGATTTGCCTAATAAGCCAAGTTTTCATGAATTAATGTTTTTTCGTCTACCTAACCTACCTAACCTAACCTAACCTAGCTTTTTTTGGCTACCTAACCTAACCTTACCTATAAATATAGGTTAGGTTAGGTTAGGTAGGGTTGGTTAGGTTCGGTCATATATCTTCGTTAATTTTAACTCCAATAAAAAAAAATTGACCTCATACATAGAGAAAAGGGTTGTTTTATCATTTCATAAGAAAAAAATTATAGTAAATATATTAATTCAGGAAAACTTGGCTTATTAGGCAAATCGGGCCTTGAATAGTAGGCTGAGAAGTGAGTTCTGGCTACTAGGTACGACATATATATATATATATATATATATATATATATATATATATATATATATATATATATATATATATATATATGTCGTACCTAGTAGCCAGAATGCACTTTTCGGCCTACTATGCAAGGCCCGATTTGCCTAATAAGCAAAGTTTTCCTGAATTATTATATTTTCTCAATTTTTTTTCTTATGAAATGATAAAGCTACCCATTTCATTATGTATGAGGTCAATATTTTTTTATTGGAGTTAAAATTAACGTAGATATATGACCAAACCTAACCAACCCTACCTAACCTAACCTAACCTATCTTTTTAGGTTAGGTTAGGTTAGGTAGCCGAAAAAGTTAGGTTAGGTTTGGTCAGGTAGGTTAGGTAGTCCAAAAACAATTAATTCATGAAAACTTGGCTTATTAGGCAAATCGAGCCTTGCATAGTAGGCAGAGAAGTGCGTTCTGGCTATTAGGTACGACATATATATATATATATATATATATATATATATATATATATATATATATATATATATATATATATATATATATATCCAATGATTTCGTCGAAGACATCATAAGAAGGAAAGTGAAACGCCATGCAACCTCTGAAGAGACAACTAACACAACACCTATATCCCCTATTAGACTATTTTACAGGAACTTCTTTTCCACAGCTCATAAAACGGAGGAAAGGGTCCTGAAAGATATTGTTAATAAAAACGTTATCCCTACAGACAAAAATCAGAGGATACAACTGACGATTTACTATAAAACCAGAAAAACGGCCAGCCTACTCATGAGAAACTCTCCAGACACAAAGCAGAACGCTTTAAAAGAGACCAACGTCGTCTATGCCTTCAAATGCCCACTTGGGGACTGTAAGCTCCAAAAAACCCAAGGCAAGACATAGGCAAGACAACAACATCTCTTTCTAGGCGTTTAACGATGCATAAGCAACAGGGCTCCATTAAGGAACATATAATCTCTTCCCACAACCAAACCATCGCCAGAGAAATCCTAGTAAACAACACAGAAATCATCGATAGATACAGCGATAGCAGACGGTTTGACGTTTGCGAGGCACTGTGCATTAAGAAGTCAACACCAGCAATCAACAGCCAATTAATGCACAACTATATTCTACCCACCTCAAGACTCCGCTCCAATATAGAAGCATCAAGAAATATGGACCAATAGGCTTTCTACAATCACTTCCATTTCAATACCCATTGTTTCGTGTTCTGTCTTGTGTTGATGAAATTAATACCCTATTAAATACCACCTCACTCAAATGTAGATATAAACAAATCGGAGATATGTAAGTTCTATTCAGTTGTGTATATGTAAAGTCTTTGAAAATGTAATAAGTTTTACGAAACGCGCTCAAGTGTCGCGTCAGACTAGAAATAAAAATGAATTTTGGAGAATTGATTTTTGAATTACCTCCAACAGTGAAAAGAAATGTACGAAAGATTGAGAAAATTCGTGTTAGAATTATTAATCTTACTTTTTCGGTCATATTTAATAATATATGTCTACAGGAAAGACTGCTACCAAAATATACTAATATATATACATATATATATATATATATATATATATATGTATATGTCGTACCTAGTAGCCAGAACGCACTTCTCAGCCTACTATGCAAGGCCAGATTTGCCTAATAAGCCAAGTTTTCATGAATTAATTGTTTTTCGACTACCTAACCTACCTAACCTAACCTAACCTAACTTTTTCGGCTACCTAACCCAACCTAACCTTTAAAGATAGGTTAGGTTAGGTTAGGTAGGGTTGGTTAGGTTCGGTCGTATATCTACGTTAATTTTAACTCCAATAAAAAAAAATTGACCTTATACATAATGAAATGGGTAGCTTTATCATTTCATAAGAACAAAATTAGAGAAAATATATTAATTCAGGAAAACTTGGCTTATTAGGCAAATCGGGCCTTGCATAGTAGGCTGAGAAGTGCGTTCTGGCTACTAGGTACGACATATGTATATATATATATATATATATATATATATATATATATATATATATATATATATATATATATATATTTATATATTTATATATTTATATAATATTATACCATTATAGAGCACCATTATAGAGCCAACAAAACAACACAAACAGTCCAGCTGGGACCACCCTCTAGTGGAAAAAGTAGCTGATGCCATGCTAAGCGTCGCAACATCAGACAAGGAGAAAGCCCGCCTTAGAGCAGTGCGTGCCCCCCATGCAGGAGACTTCCTCCTGGCAGTACCCATGTCTGCAATGGGTACGCGCCTAGATCCAGAATCCCTTCGTGTAGCAGTGGCCCTCCGCCTTGGTGCCCCAATTCACACTGAATACAAGTGTATTTGCAACAGGGTGGAAGCAGACCAATACGGACTGCATGGGTTGCATTGCGGAAGCACAAAGGGCTGGCATGCAAGACACAACGAGGTCAATGACACCATCAAGAGAAGCCTCGTCTCAGCTGGGTGCCCAGCGGAGAGAGAACCTCGCATCCTAGGGGTCCAAAACCCGGATTTCCCAGCACTTCGCCCTGATGGCATCACCATATACTCATGGAAGGAGGGTAGACAGTTGGTGTGGGACTACACATGTGTATCCACCCTGGCTGACACCTATGTACACTTGGGAGCTGATCAAGCAGGTGGGGCGGCCAACCACAGGGAAACAGCAAAATCACTCAAGTACAGGCGACTGGAAGGTCAATACCTCTTTGTTCCCATAGCGTCTGAGACGCATGGCCCCTGGGGCAAGAGTGCCTTGGGATTTCTCAAGGAATTGGGGTCCAAGCTCATTGACGTCACCAGAGACCCAAGGGCTTCCAGTTTTTTATTTCAGCGTCTCAGTGTGGCGATCCAGAGGGGAAATGCTTGCTGCGTCCTCGGTTCCTGTCCAGAAGCGGAGGAGCTTCAAGAGATCCATAACCTTTAGGCATTTGTCTTGTATGTTTTGTAACCTTTAAATACACAATAAAGGAAAAAAAAAAAAAAGGGAAGGGGGTGGTAGGAGAAAAGCACACAGAAACTGTATTGGAGGGGACCCACATTCCCTCCAATGTGTTATGTGTGGTTTCCTCCGAGGCTATGGGTCCCCCTTCTTCCAGCCAGAGGTGGTACTCCCTTCCCTATTTAATTAAAAAAAAAAAAAAAAAAAAAAAAAAAATATATATATATATATATATATATATATATATATATATATATATATATATATATATATATATATATATATATATATATATATATATATATATATATTGTGACGATAATCTCTTTCAAGAGAGATTGAGCCTGCTCTTCCCTACAAAGTACGTCAATATAAAAGATAATATAGAAGATACGTCCAGCAAGTATCGCCAAACGTTTTGCCCAGAGAGCAAAACGTATCCAGCACACCTGCACACCTGCTACCCACCACCATAACCAGCAAACTGCTCGTCCTTGCCTGCCTGTCACTGATTGGCTGGTGTCCCGTCGCACCTGCCCTCCGCCCTCCGCCACAAGTTGATGTCTGGGCTGCAGTGCTCCAGTATCGTCAGAATATCTCAGTGCTCCTTGCAGTTGACATCTCTCGCTGGTAGACTAAGCCTTGGCTTTCGTGTACTCAAGGAGGTGGCAGCTCGAAGCCAATATTCCAGCTCCATTAATACTTTATTTTGCTATCACTGTAACTCACTTGTCTTAATGTAACTTTTCATTTGCCAGTGATTATTCATATTATTTTGTTTGTTGACTTGTCTTTTATATTTTATGTGCTTAACTTTATTCATGTCTTGTTTTTCTAAAGTAATTAAAATTTCATTGTTAATTTACTTGTGTTTTGTGTGTCTTCCCATTACCTTACCACAGACGAAAGCTCCAGCTTTTCTCTTTTTTTTCTATAATGTGACGAGGCCTTGCCCCTAGCTTTTGAAACAGCCGAACACCAACGCTTTACCGTCACAATATATATATATATATATATATGTCGTACCTAGTAGCCAGAACGCACTTCTCTGCCTACTATGCAAGGCCCGATTAACCTAATAAGCCAAGTTTTCATGAATTAATTGTTTTTCGACTACCGAACCTACCTAACCTAACCTAACTTTTTCGGCTACCTAACCTAACCTAACCTAAAAAGATAGGTTAGGTTAGGTTAGGAAGGGTTGGTTACGTTCGGTCATTTATCTACGTTAATTTTAACTCCAATAAAAAAAATTGACCTCATACATAATGAAATGGGTAGCTTTATCATATCATAAGAAAAAAATTAGAGAAAATATATACAGGAATATATATATATATATATATATATATATATATATAAAAATATAAATATATATATATATATATATATATATATATATATATATATATATATATATATATATATATATATATATATATATATATATATATATATATATATATATATATATATATATATATATATATATATATATAGAGAGAGAGAGAAAATATATTAATTCAGGAAAACTTGACTTATTAGGCAAATCGGGCCTTGCATAGTAGGCCGAGTACGACGTTCTGGCTACTAGGTACAACATATATATATATATATATATATATATATATATATATATATATATATATGTTGTACCTAGTAGCCAGAACGTCGTACTCGGCCTACTATGCAAGGCCCGATTTGCCTAATAAGTCAAGTTTTCCTGAATTAATATATTTTCTCTAACTTTTTTCTAATGTAATGATAAAGCTACCCATTTCATTATGTATGAGGTCAATTTTTTTTTATTTGAGTTAAAATTAACGTAGATATATTTCCGAACCTAACCAACCCTACCTAACCTAACCTAACCTATTTATATTATTCATATAAAAACCAGCTCGAATGCGAATGGAACGTTGTGTGAAGATTTCAAAGCAATCGGTGAAGTACTTTCGGAGATTAGCGATTTTGAACAAACGAACATTTCCATTTGTCGGAAAATCCGACACCATTTAATATATCATACAGATAATTGCTGCTGTATTACCAACAAGTAACCCATAGAAAACGTAACTTGTAGTGGAATTACCGTTTAAAGAAAACGGGATATCATCACCACATACTATTATATTCTCCACCTATTATGGTGGGAATTATTCTTAAATACATTAGTCTTTGGACTTTACCATCAAAAAAACATCTTATATAAATTAACTTAATTATCAATATTAAAGTAGAGTAAATGTGACCCTTCTATCACTTTCTGACATGTGGACAATGTAAGCCAGGCGTCAGAGTGAGGAAGGAGGGCAGCCATTGTTTATACGAGACCAGAGGCTCACACGGGAGCAAATTCGGCTCCTGTTAATTTTACTTGGACGTAGTGTTATGGAAACCAAAGGTGTACCATTTTCAACATGCTGTCTACAAATTCAAGTTAAGTGTCTATCCGAAACCCGTTTATCATTCATTTATGGCCATTAATGTCAGGATATAGGGTGACCCGGTTAGAGCACGTGGAAGCCTCAAACTAAAGGTAATTAAGCCAGGTCTTTAATGTTCCATGTACAGTTTTCTCTGAAATACTTGTCATATATAGAATCTGGCTTCACAGCTAGCGCACTTTTGACAGGTCAAGACGAGGAAGCAAGATTTGTGCACCAGTTACTGGGTGATATGGAAGCTACCTCAAAGAGGATAATTTGGTGTCTACACCCTAGTTATACCTGGTGGACTAACCTGCTGTACTATAAGATAAGGAACCTCTTCAATGTATGTAGTTAATTCTGCAGTTTGATTGGCTGCATATATATTAATTTAATAACCCCCCCTAATGTGTAGAGGATCGATTTGTGAGATTATGAGATTATTGCAGAAATACAGTCCACTTATCATTATACAAATTGCTATCGAAGTATATAAATTAACGTAAATATAAATTCATATAAATTAAACAAATATAAATCTCACAGGTCGGTTCCCACACCATTTATATATATATACATATATATATATATATATATATATATATATATATATATATATATATATATATATATATATATATATATATATATATATATATATATATATATATATATATGTATATATATATATATATATGGAAATGTTCGTTTGTTCAAAATCGCTAGTCTCCGAAAGTACTTCACCGATTGCTTTGAAATCTTCACACAACGTTCCATTCGCATACGAGCTGGTTTTTATATGAATAATATATAGATGTCACGTTTGTAAGGGTAAAAAAATATGCTTTTTCTGAAATACTGTGTTTTTCATTTGAGGAAAATCTTCGAAACCTCATTTCCGATTGCTTTGAAATTTTGACACAACGTTGCATTCGCATAGTCGCGTCTTTTTGTATACCTACTATATAGATGCCACCCCTGTGACAGGTATAAAACATGCGTCTTTGAAAAACAGCGCCATCTGTTGCACATAATGGCAACATGCATGCATTACTAAATATGTCACGAATTCCATTTCAATGCTTCCGATTGCATTGATATATTTTATTTTCATAGATTTCGATTTACTTTTTTTTTTAGTTAATTTTATTTATGTGACATTGTTTTGAAATTGAGCTGCGTTGTTTACCATACCGTTCATTTCGTAAGTATATGTATAGATGTCACACCTGTGACACGTAAAACTATGCTTTTCTTAAAAACAGCGCCATCTGTTGCATGTAAGAGCAACACACATGCTTAACTAGATATGTTATAATTCCATTTCAATGTTTCTGATTGTATTGATAAATTGAATTTTCCTAGATTTTATTTACTTTCATTTTGATTTAATTATATTGTTTGAATTGTGTTGGAATATAGCAGTGTTGTTTACCAGACCGTTCATTTCGTGAAAATAGTTTATTTTTATATTTTTTCATATTTTCATTCAATTTCATAACTGTTTTTCTTATATTTTAGTGATGGGATCATCACTTGATGTTCCCAATTTTGTGATTTGAACATCAGACCATTTGGGAAGGCATCAGATGACGGAGTGGGGAATGGTGGGGATGATTTGGGGACGGAAGTGAGAGATGGTGCGGAGGACGAGGGGACAAGAGAGGGAGGTAATGGTGGGGAAGGACGAGGGGACGGAGAGTTTGGGAAGGTGGAGACGAGGGGATGGGGAAATAAAGAATGGTGGGGAGGGTAAAGGGACAGGGGAGTGGGGTATGCTGGGAAGAGGGGATGTTAGAGTGGGGAATGGGGGTGAGGATGAGGGGACGGCGGAGTGGGGAATGGTTGCGAGGCCGAGGAGACAGGTGAGGGAGGGGAATGGTGGGGAGGACTTGGGGGACAGGGAAGGTTGCTGAGCCACAGCATCGCGTGGCCGGGTTCTGCTAGTATATAAATAAAAATGGAAACGTTCGTTTGTGCATAACCGCTAATCTCCGAAAGTTCTTCACCGATTGCTTTGAAATTTTCTCACAACGTTCCATTCGCATCCTGCCAGGTTTTTATTTACATACTATACAGATGTCACGTCTGTGACGGTAAAAAAACATATTTTTTTCTGAGAAACTGTGTTTTTCATGTGAGGGAAATCTTCGAAACCTCTTTACCGATTGCTCTGAAATTTTGACACAACGTTGCATTTGAATAGGCACGTCTTTTTATATATCTACTATATACATGCTTCACCTGTGACAGGAAAAAACATGTTTGTTTTTTAAACAGCGCCATCTGTTGGACGTAAAAGCAACACACACTGTAATGCCCGAAAATTCTTCACCGATTGCTTTGAAATTGACACAACGTTGCATTCGAATAGGCTTTTTTTTTATACCTACTATATAGATGCCACTCCTGTGACAGGTAAAAACGTGCAGTTTTGAAAAACAGCCCCATCTGTTGCACATAATAGCAACATGCACGCTATACTAAATATGTCACGAATTCCATATCAATGTTTCCAATTGCATTGGTAAATTATCTATTTAAATAAAAATGTATATGTTCGTTTGTTCAAAATAGCTAGTCTCTGAAAGAAAGGGGAAAAACTGACTTTTTCTGATAAACTGTTTTTCGTGTGAGGGGAAATCTTTGAAACCTCTACAATGATTGCTTTGAAATTTTGACACAATGTTTCATTCAAATAGGCTTGTTTTTATATATCAGTCACAGGTGAGGCATATTGATGCCTCACCTGTGATTGGAAAAACATGTTTTTTTATGAAAAAATGCACCATCTGTTGGACGTAAGAGCAACACACGCTGTAATCTCTGAAAGTTCTTCACTAATTGCTTTGAAATTTTGACACAACGTTCCATTCGAATGTGCGCATATTTTTATATACCTACTATATAGATGCCACACATGTGACAGGTAAAAAACATGCTTTTTTTTTTTAAACAGAGCCATCTGTTGCACGTAAGATCAACACATGCTATACTAAATATGTTACGATTTCATTTCAATGTTTCTGATTGCAATGATAAATTGAATTTTGAAAGATTTCGACATATTTTCGTTTTGATTTAATTATTTTGTGTGATATTGCCTTGGAAATGAGCTGTGTTGTTTACCATTCCATTCATTTCATGAGTATAGTTAATTTTTATATTTTGTCAATGTTTTTCATTTCGTTTTTTTACCTGTTCTAATTTTTTAGTGATGGGAACATCAGATCATTTGTTGTTCCCAATTTTCTGAGGGGAACATTAGATCATTTGGGAATGCATTGGACGATGTAGTGGGGAATGGTGGGTAGGACGAGGGGACGGGGAAGTTTTGGATGGTGAGGACGAGAGAACGGGGGAAAGGGTAATGGTGGGGAGGACAAGGGGACAGGGGAGTGGGGGATGGTTTGGAGGATGAGGGGACGGGGGAGGGGGAATGGTATGGAGAACGAGGGAACAATTAAATGGGAGATGGTGGGGAGGACGAGGGGATGGTGGATTGGGGGATGGTGGGGAGCAAAAGGGGACAAGGGAGGGGGAAATGGTGGGGAGAACGAGGGAATTAGGGAGTGTGGAATGGTTGGGAGGACGAGGGGATGGGGGAGGGGGGAATGGAAGGGGAGGACTGGGTAACAGGGTAAGATTGCTGTGGCTCAGGTTGCTGTGTTGCTGAGCCACAGCAACGCATGCCCGGGTATAGCTAGTATTTTCATAGATTTCGATTTATTTTATTTTTTATTGAATTATTTTATGTGACATTGTGTTGGAATTGAGCTGTGTTGTTTACCATACCAATCATTTCGTAAGTATAAGAATAGATGCCTTACCTGTGACAGGTAAAACTGTTTTTCTTGAAAAACAGTGCCATCTGTTGCATGTAAGAGCAACACACATGCTATTCTAAATATGTTACAATTCCATTTCTATATAGCTGATTGCATTGATAAATTGAATTTTCATAGATTTTGATTTATTTTCATTTTTATATAATTATTTTGTGTGGATTGCATTGGAATTCAGCTGTGTTGTTTACCATACCGTTCACTTCGTGAGTATAGTTTATTTTTTTTATTTTTTTTCATATTATCATTTAATTTTTTAACAGTTTTTCTTATATTTCATAAATGGGAACATCAGATTACTTAATGTTCCAAGTTTTCTGATGGGAACTTCAGACCATTTGGGAAGGCATCAGACAAGGGAGTGGGGAATGGTAGGGATGACGAGGGGACCGAAGTGAGAGATGGTAGGGAGGACGAGGGGACAAAGGGCGGGGTAATGGTGCGGAAGGACAAGGAGACGGGGGTGTTTGGGATGGTGGGGGAGAGGGGATAGGGGAATGCAGAATGGTGGGGAGAACAACGGGACAGGGGAGTGGGGCATGGTGGGAAGGAAGAAGGGATGCTGAAGTGGGGAATTATGGGGAGGACGAAGGGACGGTGGAATGGGGAATATTTGTGAGGCCGAGGAGACGGATGAGAGGGGGATTGGTGGGGGAGGACTGGGGGGACAGGGAAGGTTGCTGTGGCTCAGCAACGCACATGCTTTGCAGAGCCACAGCAAAGCGTGGCCAGGTACTGCTATATATATATATATGCATACATATATACATATATATATATATATATATATATATATATATATATATATATATATATATATATATATATATATATATATATATATATATATATATATATATATATATATATATATATATATATATATATATATATATATATATTAGTATATTTTGGTAGCAGTCTTTCCTGTAGACATATATTATTATACATGACCGAAAAAGTAAGATTAATAATTCTAACACGAATTTTCTCAATCTTTCGTACATTTCTTTTCACTGTTGGTGGTAATTAAAAAAATCAATTCTCCAAAATTCATTTTTATTTCGAGTGTGACGCGACACTTGAGCGCGTTTCGTAAAACTTATTACATTTTCAAAGACTTTAGTTTAAACATACACAACTGAATAGAACTTACACATCTCCGATTTGTTTATATCTACATTTGAGTGAGGTGGATGGGGTGAGGTGGTATTTAATAAGGAATTAATTTCATCAACACAAGACAGAACACGAAACAATGGGTATTGAATAGAAGTGATTGTAGAAAGCCTATTGGTCCATATTTCTTGATGCTTCTATATTGGAGCGGAGTCTTGAGGTGGGTAGAATATAGTTGTGCATTAATTGGCTGTTGATTGCTGGTGTTGAATTCTTGATGTGTAGTGCCTCGCAAACGTCAAACCGCCTGTTATCGCTGTATCTATCGATGATTTCTGAGTTGTTTACTAGGATTTCTCTGGCGATGGTTTGGTTGTGGGAAGAGATTATATGTTCCTTAATGGAGCCCTGTTGCTTATGCATCGTTAAACGCCTAGAAAGAGATGTTGTTGTCTTGCCTATATACTGGGCTTTTTGGAGCTTACAGTCCCCAATAGGGCATTTGAAGGCATAGACGACGTTGGTCTCTTTTAAAGCGTTCTGTTTTGTGTCTGGAGAGTTTCTCATGAGTAGGCTCGCCGTTTTTCTGGTTTTATAGTAAATCGTCAGTTGTATCCTCTGATTTTTGTCTGTAGGGATAACATTTCTATTAACAATATCTTTCAGGACCCTTTCCTCCGTTTTATGAGCTGTGGAAAAGAAGTTCCTGTAAAATAGTCTAATAGGGGGTATAGGTGTTGTGTTGGTTGTCTCTTCAGAGGTTGCATGGCGTTTCACTTTCCTTCTTTTGATGTCTTCGACGAAACCATTGGAGAAGCCGTTGTTGACTAGGACCTGCCTTACCCTACAGAGTTCTTCGTCGACTTGCTTCCATTCTGAGCTGTGCCTGAGAGCACGGTCGACATATGCGTTACAACACTCCTCTTGTACCTATCTGGGCAGTCGCTTTTGGCATTTAGGCACATTCCTATGTTCGTTTCCTTAGTGTAGACTGCAGTGTGGAAACCTCCGCTCTTTTCCATGACTGTTACATCTAGAAAGGGCAGCTTCCCATCCTTTTCCATCTCGTAAGTGAAACGCAGCACGGAACTCCGCTCAAATGCCTCCTTCAGCTCCTGCAGATGTCTGACATCAGGTACCTGTGTAAAAATGTCGTCAACATACCTGCAGTATATGGCCGGTTTCAAGTTTATGTCGACTAAGAATTTTTGCTCGATGGTGCCCATGTAGAAGTTTGCAAACAGGACACCTAGGGGAGAACCCATGGCGACCCCATCTACTTGCTTATACATGTGCCCATCCAGGCTCAAGAAGGGTGCCTCTTTAGTACAAGCTTGGAGTAGTTTCCTTAGGATATTTTCTGGTATGTCAAGAGGAGAACAGGCTGGATCACGATACACTCTGTCAGCTATCATCCCGATTGTCTCGTCCACTGGTACGTTGGTGAACAGCGATTCTACGTCCAACGAGGCTCTTATTCCTGTGGCCCGTGTGCCCCGCAGTAAGTCAACAAATTCCTTTGGCGACTAATGGCTGAAGGCGCAAGGGACATACGGAGTCAGCAGGCCGTTGAGTCGCTTCGCTAGTCTGTACGTGGGTGTGGGTATCTGGCTAATGATTGGCCGAAGTGGGTTTCCAGGCTTGTGTGTCTTGACATTTCCATACCCATATCCAGGTTTATATTCCCCAATAATCTTTGGCATGTGGAGTCCTGATTTCTTGGCGTTCACAGTTTCGATTAGTTTGTTGACATTTGCTTTCAATTCGGCTGTAGTGTCCTTCGTTACCCTTTGGAATTTAGTTTGGTCTGTCACGTTATGTTCAGACCGAGTGAGATGGCCCGGAAAGTGGAGTTGGAAATTCTGTTGGACGACATATTCGACCTCGAGACACAAAAGAAGGTCACTACCAAAGATACCTTACAAGCAGAACTTATTGCGGAAGGAGGAAAGAATCGAGGCAATTACAGAAGCACCATACTGTCCCCTGAGCTCAAAGCAGCGGCCAAAAGCCTTCGTGAGAACAAGGAGATAGTTGTCAGGAGAGGTGACAAGTCGCCAATATACGTCATTCTTAAAAAAAGACGAATATCTGGCGAAAATGAACCTCATACTCTCTGACCAAACTAAATTCCAAAGGGTAACGAAGGACACTACAGCCGAATTGAAATCAAAGGTCAACAAACTAATCGAAACTGTGAACGCCAAGAAAACAGGACTCCACCTGCCAAAGATTATTGGGGAATATAAACCTGGATATGCGTATGGAAATGTCAAGACACACAAGCCTGGAAACCCACTTCGGCCAATCATTAGCCAGATACCCACACCCACGTACAGACTAGCGAAGCGACTCAACGGCCTGCTGACTCCTTATGTCCCTTGCGCCTTCAGCCTTTAGTCCCCAAAGGAATTTCTTGACTTTCTGCGGGGCACACGGGCCACAGGAATAAGAGCCTCGTTGGACGTAGAATCGCTGTTCACCAACGTACCAGTGGACGAGACAATCGGGATGATAGCCGACAGAGTGTATCGTGATCCAGCCTGTACTCCTCTTGACATACCAGAAAATATCCTAAGGAAACTACTCCAAGCTTGTACTAAAGAGGCACCCTTCTTGAGCCCGGATGGGCACATGTATAAGCAAGTAGATGGGGTCGCCATGGGTTCTCCCCTAGGTGTCCTGTTTGCAAACTTCTACATGGGCACCATCGAGCAAAAAGTCTTAGTCGACATGAACTTGAAACCGGCCATATACTGCAGGTATGTTGACGACATTTTTACACAGGTACCTGATGTCAGACATCTGCAGGAGCTGAAGGAGGCATTTGAGCGGAGTTCCGTGCTGCGTTTCACTTACGAGATGGAAAAGGATGGGAAGCTGCCCTTTCTAGATGTAACAGTCATGGAAAAGAGCGGAGGTTTCCACACTGCAGTCTACACTAAGGAAACGAACATAGGAATGTGCCTAAATGCCAAAAGCGACTGCCCAGATAGGTACAAGAGGAGTGTTGTAACGCATATGTCGACCGTGCTCTCAGGCACAGCTCAGAATGGAAGCAAGTCGACGAAGAACTCTGTAGGGTAAGGCAGGTCCTAGTCAACAACGGCTTCTCCAATGGTTTCGTCGAAGACATCATAAGAAGGAAAGTGAAACGCCATGCAACCTCTGAAGAGACAACCAACACAACACCTATACCCCCTATTAGACTATTTTATATAAACTTCTTTTCCACAGCTCATAAAACGGAAGGAAGGGTCCTGAAAGATTTTGTTAATAGAAACGTTATCCCTACAGACAAAAATCAGAGGATACAACTGACGATTTACTATAAAACCAGAAAAACGGCGAGCCTACTCATGAGAAACTCTCCAGACACAAAACAGAACGCTTTAAAAGAGACCAACGTCGTCTATGCCTTCAAATGCCCTATTGGGGACTGTAAGCTCCAAAAAACCCAGTATATAGGCACGACAACATCTCTTTCTAGGCGTTTAACGATGCATAAGCAACAGGGCTCCATTAAGGAACATATAATCTCTTCCCACAACCAAACCATCGCAAGAGAAATCCAAGTAAACAACACAGAAATCATCGATAGATACAGCGATAGCAGGCGGCTTGAGTGTTTGCGAGGCACTACACATCAAGAAGTCAACACCAGCAATCAACAGCCAATTAATGCACAACTATATTCTACCCACCTCAAGACTCCGCTCCAATATAGAAGCATCAAGAAATATGGACCAATAGGCTTTCTACAATCACTTCTGTTCAATACCCATTATTTCGTGTTCTGTCTTGTGTTGATGAAATTAATACCTTATTAAATATCACCTCACCCCATCCACCTCACTCAAATGTAGATATAAACAAATCGGAGATGTGTAGGTTCTATTCAGTTGTGTATGTTTAAACTAAAGTCTTTGAAAATGTAATAAGTTTTACGAAACGCGCTCATGTGTCGTGTCAGACTAGAAATAAAAATGAATTTTGGAGAATTGATTTTTGAATTACCACCAACAGTGAAAAGAAATGTACGAAAGATTGAGAAAATTCGTGTTAGAATTATTAATCTTACTTTTTCGGTCATATTTAATAATATATATATATGCAAACAAGCCTGAATGGTCCCTAGGACTATATACAACTGAAAACTCACACCCCAGAAGTGACTCGAACCCATACTGCCAGGAGATACGCAACTGGTATGTATAGGGACGCCTTAATCCGCTTGACCATCACGACCGGACATAAGGAAGTGATAGCCGAAGCTATTTGAACCACTTCCCCGCCGGCACTCGGATGGTAATCTTGGGCATAGCATTTTATCAAATCACCTCATTCTTTGGGGCACACGTGAGGAACACAAATGCAAACAAGCCTGAATGGTCCCCAGGACTATATACAACTGAAAACTCACACCCCAGAAGTGACTCGAACCCATACTGCCAGGAGCAACGCAACTAGTATGTACAGGGACGCCTTAGTCCGCTTGACCATCACGACCGGACATAAGGAAGTGATAGCCGAAGCTATTTGAACCACTTCCCCGCCAGCACTCGGATGGTAATCTTGGGCATAGCATTTTATCAAATCACCTCATTCTTTGGGGCACACGTGAGGAACACAAATGCAAACAAGCCTGAATGGTCCCCAGGACTATATACAACTGAAAACTCACACCCCAGAAGTGACTCGAACCCATACTGCCAGGAGCAACGCAACTGGTATGTACAGGAACACCTTAATCCGCTTGACCATCACGACCGGACATAAGGAAGTGATAGCCGAAGCTATTTGAACCACTTCCCCGCCGGCACTCAGATGGTAATCTTGGGCATAGCATTTTATCAAATCACCTCATTCTTTGGGGCACACGTGAGGAACACAAATGCAAACAAGCAAGGTCGTGATGGTCAAGCGGATAAAGGCGTCCCTGTACATACCAGTTGCGTTGCTCCTGGCAGTATGGGTTCGAGTCACTTCTAGGGTGTGAGTTTTCAGTTGTATATAGTCCTGGGGACCATTCAGGCTTGTTTGCATTTGTGTTCCTCACGTGTGCCCCAAAGAATGAGGTGATTTGATAAAATGCTATGCCCAAGATTACCATCCGAGTGCCGGCGGGGAAGTGGTTCAAATAGCTTCGGCTATCACTTCCTTATGTCCGGTCGTGATGGTCAAGCGGATTAAGGCGTCCCTGTACATACCAGTTGCGTTGCTCCTGGCAGTATACGTTCGAGTCACTTCTGGGGTGTGAGTTTTCAGTTGTATATAGTCCTGGGGACCATTCAGGCTTGTTTGCATTTGTGTTGCTCATGTGTGCCGCAAAGAATGAGGTGATTTGATAAAATCCTATGCCCAAGATTACCATCTGAGTGCCGGCGGGGAAATGTTTCAAATAGCTTCGGCTATCACTTCCTTATGTCCGGTCGTGATGGTCAAGCGCATTAAGGCGTCCCTGTACATACCAGTTGCGTTGCTCCTGGCAGTATGGGTTCGAGTCACTTCTGGGGTGTGAGTTTTCAGTTGTATATAGTCCTGGGGACCATTCAGGCTTGTTTGCATTTGTGTTCCTCACGTGTGCCCCAAAGAATGAGGTGATTTGATAAAATGCTAAGCCCAAGATTACCATCCGAGTGCCGGCGGGGAAGTGGTTCAAATAGCTTCGGCTATCACTTCCTTATGTCCGGTCGTGATGGTCAAGCGGATTAAGGCGTCCCTGTACATACCAGTTGCGTTGCTCCTGGCAGTATGGGTTCGAGTCACTTCTGGGGTGTGAGTTTTCAGTTGTATATAGTCCTGGGGACCATTCAGGCTTGTTTGCATTTGTGTTGCTCACGTGTGCCCCAAAGAATGAGGTGATTTGATAAAATGCTATGCCCAAGATTACCATCCGAGTGCCGGCGGGGTAGTGTTTCAAATAGCTTCGGCTATCACTTCCTTATGTCCGGTCGTGATGGTCAAGCGCATTAAGGCGTCCCTGTACATACCAGTTGCATTGCTCCTGGCAGTATGGGTTCGAGTTACTTCTGGGGTGTGAGTTTTCAGTTGTATATAGTCCTGGGGACCATTCAGGCTTGTTTGCATTTGTGTTCCTCACGTGTGCCCCAAAGAATGATTACCATCCGAGTGCCGGCGGGGAAGTGGTTCAAATAGCTTCGGCTATCACTTCCTTATGTCCGGTCGTGATGGTCAAGCGGATTAAGGCGTCCCTGTACATACCAGTTGCGTTGCTCCTGGCAGTATGGGTTCGAGTCACTTCTGGGGTGTGAGTTTAAAGTTGTATATAGTCCTGGGGACCATTCAGACTTGTTTGCATTTGTGTTCCTCACGTGTGCCCCAAAGAATGAGGTGATTTGATAAAATGCTATGCCCAAGATTACCATCCGAGTGCCGGCGGGGAAGTGGTTCAAAAAAGCTTCGGCTATCACTTCCTTATGTCCGGTCGTGATGGTCAAGCGGATTAAGGCGTCCCTGTACATACCAGTTGCGTTGCTCCTGGCAGTATGGGTTCGAGTCACTTCTGGTGTGTGAGTATTCAGTTGTATATAGTCCTGGGGACAATTCAGGCTTGTTTGCATTTGTGTTGCTCACGTGTGCCCCAAAGAATGAGGTGATTTGATAAAATGCTATGCCCAAGATTACCATCCGAGTGCCGGCGGGGAAGTGGTTCAAATAGCTTCGGCTATCACTTCCTTATGTCCGGTCGTGATGGTCAAGCGGATTAAGGCGTCCCTGTACATACCAGTTGCGTTGCTCCTGGCAGTATGGGTTCGAGTCACTTCTGGGGTGTGAGTTTTCAGTTGTATATAGTCCTGGGGCCATTCAGGCTTGTTTGCATTTGTGTTCCTCACGTGTGCCCCAAAGAATGAGGTGATTTGATAAAATGCTATGCCCAAGATTACCATCCGAGTGCCGGCAGGGAAGTGGTTCAAATAGCTTCGGCTGTCACTTCCTTATGTCCGGTCGTGATGGTCAAGCGGATTAAGGCGTCCCTGTACATACCAGTTGCGTTGCTCCTGGCAGTATGGGTTCGAGTCACTTCTGGGGTGTGAGTTTTCAGTTGTATATAGTCCTGGGGACCATTCAGGCTTGTTTGCATTTGTGTTCCTCACGTGTGCCCCAAAGAATGAGGTGATTTGATAAAATGCTATGCCCAAGATTACCATCTGAGTGCCGGCGGGGAAGTGGTTCAAATAGCTTCGGCTATCACTTCCTTATGTCCGGTCGTGATGGTCAAGCGGATTAAGGCGTCCCTGTTCATACCAGTTGCGTTGCTCCTGGCAGTGTGGGTTCGAGTCACTTCTGGGGTGTGAGTTTTCAGTTTAAATATATATATATATATTTCAGTTGCATATGTCCTGGGGACCATTCAGGCTTGTTCGCATATATATATATATATATATATATATATATATATATATATATATATATATATATATATATATATATATATATGTGCCTTAAGTTCATAGACACAGTGTTCTCCCATATTAACAGGGACTTGATGAAATAAACGTATAAATGACCCCTCACTTGCTCTAGTGCTCTTGGGAGGTGGTGATCTTTGGAATATATAAATACTCCGAAATTACCATCTCTTTTAAGGGTCTGAGCAGGTGGTGGAGCGGGTTAAGGCGTACCTGTTATGCCAGTTGCTGGAAGGCTTCTGTGCTGGCGAGGGTTCGAGTCTCCTGGTGGGAAAGTGTTCTAAAGTTGTATACTTCACTCTCGTTTTTAAGAGAGTTGTGCCTTAAGTTCATAGACACAGTGTTCTCCCATATTAACAGGGACTTGATGAAATAAACGTATAAATGACCCCTCACTTGCTCTAGTGCTCCTGGGAGGTGGTGATCTTTGGAATATATAAATACTCCGAAATTACCATCTCTTTTAAGGGTCTGAGCAGGTGGTGGAGTGGGTTAAGGCGTACCTGTTATGCCAGTTGCTGGAAGGGTTCTATGCTGGCGAGGGTTCGAGTCTCCTGGTGGGAAAGTGTTCTAAAGTTGTATACTTCACTCTCGTGTTTAGGAGAGTTGTGCCTTAAGTTCATAGACACAGTGTTCTCCCATATTAACAGGGACTTGATGAAATAAACGTATAAATGACCCCTCACTTGTTCTAGTGCTCTTGGGAGGTGGTGATCTTTGGAATATATAAATACAACGAAATTACCATCTCTTTTAAGGGTCTGAGCGGGTTAAGGCGTACCTGTTATGCCAGTTGCTGGAAGGCTTCTGTGCTGGCGAGGGTTCGAGTCTCCTGGTGGGAAAGTGTTCTAAAGTTGTATACTTCACTCTCGTGTTTAGGAGAGTTGTGCCTTAAGTTCATAGACACAGTGTTCTCCCATATTAACAGGGACTTGATGAAATAAACGTATAAATGACCCCTCACTTGCTCTAGTGCTCTTGGGAGGTGGTGATCTTTGGAATATATAAATACTCCGAAATTACCATCTCTTTTAAGGGTCTGAGCAGGTGGTGGAGCGGGTTAAGGCGTACCTGTTATGCCAGTTGCTGGAAGGCTTCTGTGCTGGCGAGGGTTCGAGTCTCCTGGTGGGAAAGTGTTCTAAAGTTGTATACTTCACTCTCGTGTTTAGGAGAGTTGTGCCTTAAGTTCATAGACACAGTGTTCTCCCATATTAACAGGGACTTGATGAAATAAACGTATAAATGACCCCTCACTTGCTCTAGTGCTCTTGGGAGGTGGTGATCTTTGGAATATATAAATACTCCGAAATTACCAGCTCTTTTAAGGGTCTGAGCAGGTGGTGGAGCGGGTTAAGGCGTATCTGTTATGCCAGTTGCTGGAAGGCTTCTGTGCTGGCGAGGGTTCGAGTCTCCTGGTGGGAAAGTGTTCTAAAGTTGTATACTTCACTCTCGTGTTTAGGAGAGTTGTGCCTTAAGTTCATAGACACAGTGTTCTCCCATATTAACAGGGACTTGATGAAATAAACGTATAAATGACCCCTCACTTGCTCTAGTGCTCTTGGGAGGTGGTGATCTTTGGAATATATAAATACTCCGAAATTACCATCTCTTTTAAGGGTCTGAGCAGGTGGTGGAGCGGGTTAAGGCGTACCTGTTATGCCAGTTGCTGGAAGGCTTCTGTGCTGGCGAGGGTTCGAGTCTCCTGGTGGGAAAGTGTTCTAAAGTTGTATACTTCACTCTCGTTTTTAGGAGAGTTGTGCCTTAAGTTCATAGACACAGTGTTCTCCCATATTAACTGGGACTTGATGAAATAAACGTATAAATGACCCCTCACTTGCTCTAGTGCTCCTGGGAGGTGGTGATCTTTGGAATATATAAATACTCCAAAATTACCATCTCTTTTAAGGGTCTGAGCAGGTGGTGGAGTGGGTTAAGGCGTACCTGTTATGCCAGTTGCTGGAAGGCTTCTGTGCTGGCGAGGGTTCGAGTCTCCTGGTGGGAAAGTGTTCTAAAGTTGTATACTTCACTCTCGTGTTTAGGAGAGTTGTGCCTTAAGTTCATAGACACAGTGTTCTCCCATATTAACAGGGACTTGATGAAATAAACGTATAAATGACCCCTCACTTGCTCTAGTGCTCTTGGGAGGTGGTGATCTTTGGAATATATAAATACTCCGAAATTACCAGCTCTTTTAAGGGTCTGAGCAGGTGGTGGAGCGGGTTAAGGCGTATCTGTTATGCCAGTTGCTGGAAGGCTTCTGTGCTGGCGAGGGTTCGAGTCTCCTGGTGGGAAAGTGTTCTAAAGTTGTATACTTCACTCTCGTGTTTAGGAGAGTTGTGCCTTAAGTTCATAGACACAGTGTTCTCCCATATTAACAGGGACTTGATGAAATAAACGTATAAATGACCCCTCACTTGCTCTAGTGCTCTTGGGAGGTGGTGATCTTTGGAATATATAAATACTCCGAAATTACCAGCTCTTTTAAGGGTCTGAGCAGGTGGTGGAGCGGGTTAAGGCGTATCTGTTATGCCAGTTGCTGGAAGGCTTCTGTGCTGGCGAGGGTTCGAGTCTCCTGGTGGGAAAGTGTTCTAAAGTTGTATATATATATATATATATATATATATATATATATATATATATATATATATATATATATATATATATATATATATATATATATATATATATATATATATATATATATATATATATATATGTCGTACATAGTAGCCAGAACGCGCTTGTGAGCCTACTATGCAAGGCCCGATTTGCCTAATAAGCCAAGTTTTCATGAATTAATGTTTTTTCGACGACCTAACCTACCTAACCTAACCTAACTTTTTCGGCTACCAAACCTAATTTTTAACCTAACCAATAAAGATAGGTTACGTTAGGTTAGGTAGGGTTGGTTAGGTTCGGTCATATATCTACGTTAATTTTAACTCCAATAAAAAGAAATTGACCTCATACATAATAAAATGGGTAGCTTTACCATTTCATAAGAAAAAAAATTGAAAAAATATATTAATTCAGGAAAACTTGGCTTATTAGGCAAATCGGGCCTTGCATAGTAGGCTGACAAGTGCGTTCTGGCTACTAGGTACGACATATATATATATATATATATATATATATATATATATATATATATATATATATATATATACATATGTCGTACCTAATTGCCAGAACTCACTTCTCAGCCTACTATTCAAGGCCCGATTTGCCTAATAAGCCAAGTTTTCCTGAATTAATATATTTACTATAATTTTTTTCTTATGAAATGATAAAGCAACCCTTTTCTCTATGTATGAGGTCAATTTTGTTTTATTGGAGTTAAAATTAACGTAGATATATGACCGAACCTAACCAACCCTACCTAACCTAACCTAACCTATATTTATAGGTAAGGTTAGGTTAGGTAGCCAAAAAAAGCTAGGTTAGGTTAGGTTAGGTAGGTTAGGTAGACGAAAAAACATTAATTCATGAAAACTTGGCTTATTAGGCAAATCGGGCCTTGAATAGTAGGCTGAGAAGTGCGTTCTGGCTATTAGGTACGACATATATATATATATATATATATATATATATATATATATATATATGTCGTACCTAGTAGCCAGAACTCACTTTTTGGCCTACTATTCAAGGCCCGATTTGCCTAATAAGCCAAGTTTTCCTGAATTAATATATTTATTCAAATTTTTTTCTCATGAAATGATAAAGCTACCCATTTCATTATGTATGAGGTCAATTTTTTTTTATTGGAGCTAAAATTAACGTAGATATATGACCGAACCTAACCAACCCTACCTAACCTAACCTAACCTATCTTAATAGGTTAGGTTTGGTTAGGTAGCCGAAAAAGTTAGGTTAGGTTAGGTTAGGTAGGTTAGGTAGTCGAAAAACAATTAATTCATGAAAACTTGGCTTATTAGGCAAATCGGGCCTTGCATAGTAGGCTGAGAAGTGCGTTCTGGCTACTAGGTACGACATATATATATATATATATATATATATATATATATATATATATATATATATATATATATATATGTCGTACCTAGTAGCCAGAACGCACTTCTCAGCCTACTACGCAAGGCCTTATTTGCCTAATAAGCCAAGTTTTCCTGAATTAATATATTTTCTCTAATTTTTTTCTTGTGAAATGATAAAACTACCCATTTCCTTATGTATGAGGTCAATTTTTTTTAATTGGAGTTAAAATTAACGTAGATATATGACCGAACCTAACCAACCCTACCTAACCTAACCTAACCTATCTTTATAGGTTAGGTTAGGTTAGGTAGGTTAGGTAGTCGAAAGAACATTATTTCATGAAAACTTGGCTTATTAGGCAAATCGGGCCTTGCATAGTAGGCTGAGAAGTGCGTTCTGGCTACTAGGTACGACATATATATATATATATATATATATATATATATATATATATATATATATATATATATATATATATATATATATATATATATATATATATATATATAGCGGAGGAGCTTCAAGAGACCCATAACCTTTAGGCATTTGTCTTGTATGTTTTGTAACCTTTAAATACACAATAAAGGAAAAAAAAAAAAAGGGAAGGGGGTGGTAGGAGAAAAGCACACAGAAACTGTATTGGAGGGGACCTACATTCCCTCCAATGCGTTATGTGTGGTTTCCTCCGAGGCTATGGGTCCCCCTTCTTCCAGCCAGAGGTGGTACTCCCTTCCCTATTATAAAAAAAAAAAAAAAAAAAAAAAAAAAAAAAAAAAAAAAAAAATATATATATATATATATATATATATATATATATATATATATATATATATATATATATATATATATATATATATATATATATATATATATATATATATATATTAGTATATTTTGGTAGCAGTCTTTCCTGTAGACATATATTATTAAATATGACCGAAAAAGTAAGATTAATAATTCTAACACGAATTTTCTCAATCTTTCGTACATTACGCTTCACTGTTGGAGGTAAATAAAAAATCACTTCTCCAAAATTCATTTTTATTTCTAGTCTGACGCGACACGGGCGCGTTTCGTAAAACTTATTACATTTTCAAAGACTTCACAAATACACAACTGATTAGAACTTACGTATCTCTGCTATTATATCTACATTTGAGTGAGGTGGGAGGGATGATGTGGCATATAGTGATGTGGCATTAACACAAGACAGAACATGAGGGGATATTAATAGGGTATTAAAAGTATCAACACAAGACAGAACAGAAACAATGGGTATTGAATAGAAGTGTTTGTATAAAGCCTATTGGTCCATATTTCTTGATGCTTCTATATTGGAGCGGAGTCTTGAGGTGGGTAGAATATAGTTGTGCAATAATTGGCTGTTGATTGCTGGTGTTGACTTCTTGATGTGTAGTGCCTCGCAAACGTCAAGCCGCCTGCTATCGCTGTATCTATCGATGATTTCTGTGTTGTTTACTAGGATTTCTCTGGCGATGGTTTGGTTATGGGAAGAGATTATATGTTCCTTAATGGAGCCCTGTTGCTTATGCATCGTTAAACGCCTAGAAAGAGATGTTGTTGTCTTGCCTATATACTGGGTTTTTTGGAGCTTACAGTCCCCAAGTGGGCATTTGAAGGCATAGACGACGTTAGTCTCTTTTAAAGCGTTCTGTTTTGTGTCTGGAGAGTTTCTCATGAGTAGGCTGGCCGTTTTTCTGGTTTTATAGTAAATCGTCAGTCTACGTCCAACGAGGCTCTTATCCCTGTGGCCCGTGTGCCCCGCAGTAAGTCCACAAATTCCTTTGGAGACTTCAGGCTGAAGGCTGAAGGCGTTTTACTATAAAACCAGAAAAACGGCCAGCCTACTCATGAGAAACTCTCCAGACACAAAACAGAACGCTTTAAAAGAGACTAACGTCGTCTATGCCTTCAAATGCCCACTTGGGGACTGTAAGCTCCAAAAAACCCAGTATATAGGCAAGACAACAACATCTCTTTCTAGGCGTTTAACGATGCATAAGCAACAGGGCCCCATTAAGGAACATATAATCTCTTCCCATAACCAAACCATCGCCAGAGAAATCCTAGTAAACAACACAGAAATCATCGATAGATACAGCGATAGCAGGCGGCTTGACGTTTGCGAGGCACTACACATCAAGAAGTCAACACCAGCAATCAACAGCCAATTATTGCACAACTATATTCTACCCACCTCAAGACTCCGCTCCAATATAGAAGCATCAAGAAATATGGACCAATAGGCTTTCTACAAACACTTCTATTCAATACCCATTGTTTCTGTTCTGTCTTGTGTTGATACTTTTAATACCCTATTAATATCCCCTCATGTTCTGTCTTGTGTTAATGCCACATCACTATATGCCACATCATCCCTCCCACCTCACTCAAATGTAGATATAATAGCAGAGATACGTAAGTTCTAATCAGTTGTGTATTTGTGAAGTCTTTGAAAATGTAATAAGTTTTACGAAACGCGCCCGTGTCGCGTCAGACTAGAAATAAAAATGAATTTTGGAGAAGTGATTTTTGATTTACCTCCAACAGTGAAGCGTAATGTACGAAAGATTGAGAAAATTCGTGTTAGAATTATTAATCTTACTTTTTCGGTCATATTTAATAATATATATATATATATATATATATATATATATATATATATATATATATATATATATATATATATATATATATATATATATATATATATATATATATGTATAATATATATATATATATATATATATATATATATATATATATATATATGTATAATATATATATATATATATATATATATATATATATATATATATATATATATATATATATATATATATATATATATATATATATATATATATATATACACACACACACACACACACCAAGAAGGTATACCTCTTGGTGTTGTATACGCACTGTAATGCGTGTGGAGAGGTTTATACATTGTAAATATAGCCAGTTTCGGGGTGCGGGTTTAGAGGCAGCGAGGGGACGATTACAGAGCCATTTCACCGTCAAGACAGATTTACTTTCCAAATTTACTTCTCTCTATTTGTACATTTTCTGTTACCGGCAAGTAACAGTATTTAATAAAGTTCATGACGATTTTTGCGGTTAACTTTTCCTCATCACCCAACAGGAATTTTTGCTGCTTTATTCAGCTTATAATCCTCCAGTGTCCTTGCTAACACCACTATTAACTGAAAACGGTTTAATTAAAAAAAATTATTTTCGCCAGAGATTCATCGGTGCTTCAGGTTATAGCACAGCAGCTTGGCTGATATGAACTCACTACACAATTTACAGATCTCGGGTCTGCTCCCCGCGCCTTCTGTCGGCGCCCGGGGCGTTCTTCATCCTTATCGCTCGCTGAGTTACACAGAAATGAATTTCTTGGGGTAGATTATCCCCTCTGCCTTCTGGTAGGTGTTTGTGTTTATTATTTGTCTCTTTGTTTAATAATTTGTGTTTCTGGGCGTCAGCTTGTGCAAGTGCGTGTGTTTCTAGGAGTCTGCTTCTATACTTGTTTGAAATGTGTTAATGCTTTGGCGTGTTTTGGATTCGGGGAATGTATCATATAGTGTTGCGAGATTGTTTTTATTCCCCATTGTGGTTCAGAATTACTGCTGGGTTATTATTAAGTGGATCAAACATCTGCTCCTATTGTAATATTCACACCCTGCTGGCGCTAGTTTTTCTTCCCTTCCCTGCTCAGGACTACGTACGTGAGCTCCTGCTGATGCTAAGCTGCCCTCCAAGCTCCAGACTACATACTCCTGAGATCCTGCTGATGCTAGCGGATCTTCCCTTCTCCAAACTACCCACAGTACTCTCCTAGTTGTGTTTCGGCTCTTTGGTCCTGCCTCATAACTGCCAATCAGGTGGTGTATAGGCACCTGAGTCTACTGGGCCCTATCATATCTACATTTGAAACTATGTATAGAGTCTGCTTCCACCACATCACTGTCTAATGCATTCCATTGTTATCTACTCTGACATTTACAAATTCTTTAAAACGTTTATTTAGCTCATTTGATTCTTTAGCACTCACAAGTGTCCCTTTGTTCGTGTTTCACCAATGCTAAATTGTTTGTCCTTATCTATCCTGTCAATTCTGCTAAGAGTTTTGTACATGGCAATCACATCTCTTCATAACTCTTCTGTCTTCCAGTGACATAAGGTTTAATTCAAGTTGACTCTCTACGTAATTCATATCTCTCAGGTCTGAAGACTAGTCTGGTGGCATGCCAGAGTAGTCTATGATATCCGTTCGACGTTGGTGTTACGAACCTTACCTCCTGTAGAGGTTAGTTTCAATTATAGATGTGTGCCGCGAGTCACCAGTAATACTCCGTCAAGCATAGTAGTACCCTCTCAGCTGGAGATTGTTAGGAATAATGAGTACCAGTGTAGCCAAACTTTGTGAGGGAAAATTAGACTCAATCAAAAAGCATGCATGGGGAATATGGTAACTAAAGTCAATAAAGAGTTTGGTTGGAAATGTAAAGAATAGAGTATTAAAGGGCGAGGACTCGAGAGAGGTGGACGCCATTATGACTTGAGGGGAGGTGGATCGTTGACAACCAAATCTTGCTTACTGAGGGTTTTTCTCTGGCCGTACAGTCATATAAGCCATCCTTTGTATCTTAACATTGTTACAAGATAGGGTAGAGTACTTATGCAATCTTTGGTGAAGTTTTATAGGAAGAAGTCCAGATTTCCTAGAGGTTTAAATATGTGTGTCACCGGTTTAGATAGGTGTGATGACTGTGTGCATGGTTCCAGGTTTGGGACTGTGAACCATAGGGTATCCAGAGCCCGTTTGGGAGTTTTTATTAACTAAGATACCGACCACAGAATGATCTTGAGTTAAAAGGCGTCGTATATTATGTCATTATCGTTTGTCTTATATATATAAATTGTGTTTTGTAAAAGGCTGTTTTCTTACACCTTGTTTTCCCCTAGGCTCAAGTAAAATCATCTATTCCCCTAGACAACATTTAAAAGACCACTCACCACCACTAAATTCCTGACAGAATCCTTGACACAATTGGGTGGCCTGTCTGAGAGGACCTCACATCTTGGGCAGCGTGTTCGAAAGACTAATAGAAGTGGATAGCATGTTTGTGAAACCTGACATAAAAATTGTGCAGCCTATTTCTTCACTTTGATTTGTGTTGAAATTTAATTCTGATATAATTTAATATTTTTAATATTGACATAATATTAGTATGTACTTTATTACTTATTTATGTACATTTTATTCATCTTCATGTTTTAAAAATTTTTGTGTTCTCGAGTGCAAAATATACCAGTTGACAGGGCAGTCAAGTGAACTAAGCACTGTCCTTATCAGTTTTCCAAACTAATTATCAGCTTAAAAGAGAAAGGTGGTGCTGAAGCTCTAATTTTGTGTTGAGTCTGCTGTGTCTTAGCACAGTAAAAATGGATTTAGTAGCACAACAACTTGTCGACAGTCCTATTGTTAAGGGTTTGAAAGCGGCAAAAAAGTCTATCCTAGTGGCTGTTGGCAAGTACTATGGATTATTATTGCACATGGGAATGGTGAAGACGAAACTACTAAGAGAGATAATGATGCACTGGGTAGATAAGCAAATTCTCCCATCGGAAAAATTAGAGCAATCCCCGTCCACCAGTGGTGTAAATTTTGTATCTACTGGAAAGGTGGAGACTGAGATGCAGTGGCAGGCAGAATTGGAACTAAAGAAGTTGCAGTTGGAGGCTGGACAAGCTCAGAAGAGGCTAGAAGCAGAGCAAGCTCAGAAGAGGCTAGAGGCAGAAAAAGCTCAAGAACTAGCTATGAAGAGGTTAGAAGTGGACCAAGCTCAGACAAAAAAATAGAGTTAGAGATTAGGCTAGCAGATTGGGAATTAGATCAGAAAACACCGGTGTTGGTGATTTTAGGAACACCTAGGCAGTTAAAGGTTAACACAAATGTCAAGTTTACTCTTTTCTGTGAGACTGACCCAGATCAGTTCCTCACTCATTTTTGAAAAGTTGGCACCGAGTATGGAATGGTTTGAAACACAATAGGTATCTATTCTTCAAGGTCAGGTGGTGGGGAAAGGCACAGAGGATATTTGCAGCTATGCCTTTGAGTGACAGTTTTGACTATAACAAGGTAAAGGCAGCCATCCTTACTGCTTATCAACTTGTTTCTGAGGCTTTTAGGCAAACGTTTAGACAATTGAGACGAGACCCAAGTCAAACTTTGGTAGAATTTGCACAAGAGAAATATAATATATTTAACAAATTGTTAGATGCTGAAAAATTAGAGATCTGGATTCTTAAAAATTTACTCTTAGTAAAATAATTTTTATCGTGCATACATTCTAATGTGGTTTTATATTTGACAGTAAAATTACTCAGAGATATTTATGAGTTGGTTAAATTAGCAGATATATATGAGGTGATGCATAAAGTAACTTCTAAAAATAAAATTCAATCAAATTGACAAGGATCTCGTCGAGCACTAAACTCCTCCGTGAGATTTGGGTCTCATGTGACCTCAACAGCAGGTCAAAGAAATACTTCTTCAAAGGAGCCACGTGGTAAAGGATGTAACTTGAAACCCAAAGAGGATCACACCTGAAATAAGCCACACCAAGAGTTGAAACAGTGTTCCTACTGCCATAGGAGGGGTCATGTTGTAAAGAGCTGTTGGTTTCTTCACCCACAAAAGGGGCCTATTGCACTCACAGCGTGTGAGGGGGAGGAAAACCAAATATGTAGCGAAAATAATAGAACAAAGCACTTGCTATAAATCATTGTGGAGAGTTTATATAAAATGGGAAATTACAGTGTGCAAATGGTTTGTGGCATGATGTTAAATTTTTTAGGGATACAGGAGCCTCCCAATCTTTATTATTAGAGAGTGCTTTTTCAATAGTCTACTGAAACTGGGGAGGTAATAATTATACAGGGAATCACTGTAGATTTCCAGACTGTACCCTTGACGGAAGTAAACCTTGATTGTGATTTAATTACAGGCAAAAGTTTAGTAGGTGTTAGTCCTAAATTACCAGTTGCTGGCGTTGATCTAATTGTGGAGAATGATCTTGCTGGTAATCGAGTTAAAAGAGATGACCACCCAATAATGTTAACTAAGCCAAAGGTCATTAGGGCATGGGCAGATTCTGAGGACAAGGTAATGTACCCAGCATGTGCCGTGATCCAGTCAAAATCAGAGTCTCAAATATCACCAACTCCCAATAATGTAAGCCAGGAGACAAAATTAGAGGTTAACAAATCAAATAGTGAAGTGGATCTTTGTGACACTTTTATGGCCAAGTTGGAAGAAGCAGATGGGAACAGGATGGGGAGCACATCCACCAAACCACCTAGGAAAAGGGGGTAGGGGAGAGTGTAGTCCAGTTACCACATCTGGCTCTTCAGACTTGAGATCAAAATCAAATTTTATTCATCAGCAAAGAACTGATCCTACGTTGACTGACTTGCATAATAAGACTGAACTAGAGGCAGAATCAGAGGCTATGACTTATTACTACGCTAAAGAGGTGTTGATGCAGAAGTGGAGACCTTGGAGCTCACCTGTGTCACACACTTGGGAGGTAGTTAATCAAGTAGTCCTACCGAGGGGTTATAGAGAAAATATGCTAAGTGTAGCCCATGATTCACCAATAGGCGGTCATTAGGGTATTGTAAAAACATATAATAAAATAAGCAAGTACTTTACCTGGCCTGGATTAAAGAAAGATGTCATCCAGTATTGTAATGAAAGTCCAGTATGTATAAAAACTGGCAAACCAAAACAGGTAATACCAAAAAACCCTTTACAGCCAATTGTGGTGGCCGAGTAACCTTTTACTAATATTATCGTGAATGTAGTAAGGCACTGTGCCTGGAACTAAGAGTGGTAATATGTATATCAACATAATGTGTCAGACTACACGCTTTCCTGAGGCATTCCCTGTGAGAAATGCTACAATGAAAGTGGTAGTAAGCAACATAATGAAATTTTTTACTATTTTTGGTTTACCAAAAGTAATACAGACAGATAAAGTGGCCAATTTCACTACCAAAGGTTTTCAGCAGTTTTGTGAGGAGTTTGACATCCTTCATAAGACATCCACTACTTACCATCCTGAGAGCCAAGGTGCTTTGGAAAGGATGCATCAAACCCTTAAACAAATGCTGAGAACATTTTGCATGGAAACTGGCAGAGACTGGGATGATGGTCTTCCACTGATGTTCATGGCACTGAGGGATACTTATCAGGAGTCCCTGCGGTGTTCACCCAACTCATTAGTTTTTGGGCATGATGTGAGAGGTCTACTAACCATCTTAAGAAATAAGTTGGTCGGAGGTCCTAAAAGTGTTATGCAGGTAAATTATATTGATTAATTACAGGACAAGTTAAACAAAAACAGCACTAAAGCCTTAATTTATCTTAAAGAAGCTCAAGGAAAAATGAAGGCACAGTATGATAAAAAGACAAAGCAACAACATTTTGAGGCAGGCGATAAAGTGGTGGTACTAATGGCACGACAGGGACCAACATTGTTGCATAGGTTCCAAGGTCCCAATACAGTGATAAAGAAACTCAGTCCCGCCAATTATGTAATCCAGACACCTGATCTCAAGAGAAAGGAACAGGTGGTGAATGTGAATAGAATGAAACTAACACAGAAGCAAACTACCAATACCAACCAGGTACTTAGTGTAGCCCATGTAGATGAGAATAATGGGAATGTGATTTTGATAATGAACCTAATGCTCATGTACTTTATTTTAGCAATGGGGAGTGGTTGGCTAATGTCCAGAAATTGGTGGAACATTTGTCATCAGAGCAGAAGCAGGACTTGGAGCAGTTGCTGACTTCTCATGCAGACATCTTTGGCGATATTCCCACCCAGACTACAGTTATTCACCACGACATTGAGGTGACAGACAAGCAACCAGTCAAGTCACACCCATATAGAGTAACCCTGCAAAGTTGAATCTCATCCGGAAAGAAGTTGACAACATACTTCAACATGGATTGGTGAGACCTAGCAGCAGCACTTGGAGTAGCCCTTGTATTTTGGTTCCAAAGAAAGATGGAACTCACAGGTTGGTCATTAACTCACAACCTGAAGTGTAAGCTAAATGTAATGACTGTAGATGATAATTTTCTAATACCTAGATTAAATGATTGCATAGACAGTGTTCATAAAGCCAAGTTTGTAACCAAACTAGATTAGTCAAAAGGGTACTGGCAAATTCCTTTAACACCAAGAGCACGGGAGATGAGTGCATTTATAACTGCAGATGGGATGTATGAATTTACTGTAATGTCTTTTGGGCTGAAAAATGCCCCAACAACTTTTCCAGCGTCTTATGAACTTAGTGTTAAAGACATACCACTATGTAGAGCTTACGTGGATGATATTGTAATTTATCATAATAGTTAGGAGGACCATTTGAAAGGTTTAGCTAAATTGTTAAAATGCTTAAAGGAGGCTAATTTAACTGTAAACTTACACATATGTACTTTTGCCAGAGCTAGTATTTGTTACTTAAGATATGAAGTGGGAAATGGTAAGGTGTTACCACTCGAAAATAAAATAATTGATATATTAGAGTATCCAGTGTTAACTAGCAGGAAGGAGGTACAAAGATATCTAGGAATGTGTGCTTATTATAGGAAGTTCTGTAAACATTTTGCAGCAACGGCAGCTCCCTTGACAAACTTGCTATGTAAAAATGTTAAGTTTAGATGGTCTCCGGAATGTCAGGATGCATTTACTAAATTACTAGGAATGTTGTCATCTGGTCCAGTGTTAAGTACTCCTGACTACTCTAAGCCATTTAAATTGTATATAGATGCTACGGATTGGGGTGCTGGTTCTGTACTAATGCAAGAGGATGATAAGGGTATTAATCATTCAATACATTATTATTCAAAAAAGTTTTCCAAATGTCAACAGAATTGCTCCACAGTAGAGAAAGAGGATTTGTCATTATTACTAACTGTTAAAAATTTTTACATTTATGTATCAGCTAATACTGTTGAAGTGTTTACTGACCACAACCCCATAACATTTCTTGCTAGCATGAAGAATTCCAACCAGAGGATATCAAGGTGGTCTTTATTGTTGCAAGAGTACAATCTGGTCATCAAACATATTCCAGGAAAATTAAATATAGTAGCAGATGCACTTTCTAGATTGCCAAAACCTGGGGTGACTTAGGGTTGTATTACTGCACAGAGATGTATATATTATTGTGTATCTAATGTTTATTATATATCATTTATTGTTTGTTTAAAATTAGAATGAAATTTGTATGAGGTGTTGAACCTATGTGAAAAAAAATGAAATTCATTTATGAATTTCCTCTTTATTTTCTCGACAGCTTAGAAGGGGTGTTACAAACCTTACCTCCTGTGGAGTTGTAAGTTGTAAATTGTTGGTGGACACAGTAGATAAAGTTTTATTAGAATAAATCTATAGCTGATATCTGGGTGGCCATGAGTTACCAGTAATACTCCGTCAAGCAAAGTAGTACGTTCTCAGCTGGAGATTGTTAGGAATAATGAGTACCAGTATAGCCAAACTATGTGAGGAAAAATGGCCTCAATAATAAAGCATGCATGGAGGAATCTATATAAATAAAAATGTAAACGTTTGTTCAAAATCGCTAATGTCCGAAAGTTCTTCACCGATATCTTTGAAATTTTGACACAACGTTCCATCCAATATGCGCATGTTTTTATATACCTACTACATAGATGCAACACCTGTGACAGGTAAAAACATGCTTTTTTATAAACAGCGCCATCTGTTGCTCGCAAGAACAACATATGCTATGCTAAATATGTTACGATTCCATTTCAATGTTTCCGATTGCATGGATAAATTAAATTGTCATAGATTTCGATTTATTTTCATTTTGATTTCATTATTTTGTGGGACATTGCATTGGAATTGAGCTGTGTTGTTTACCATACCATTCATTTCGTGAGTATAAGTATAGATGCCACGCCTGTGACAGGTGAAACCATGCTTTATTTGAAAAATAGTGCTATCTGTTGCACGTAGGAGCAACACTCGCTATACTAAATATATTATGATTCCAATTCAATGTTTTCGATTGCATTGCTAAATTGAAATTTCATCTATTTTGATTTATTTTCATTTTGATTTCATTATTTTGTGTGACATTGCCTTGGAATAGAACTGTGTTGTTTACCATACTGTTCATTTCATGAGTATAGTTTATTTTTTATTTTTTTCATTCGGGTTTTAACTGTTTCTCTTATTTTTCAGTGATGGGAACATCAGATCATTTGATGATCCTTATTTTCTGAAAGGGATACCAAATCATTTGGGAATGCATCGGACAAGGGAGTAGGGAATGGTGGGAAGGACGCGAGGACGGGAGTGGGGGATGGTGGGGACGAGGGGAGGGCGGAATGAGGGGGGAATGGAGAATGGTGGGGAGGACAAGGGGACAGGGGATGGTGGGGAAGAGGGGACTGGAGAGGGGACAATGGTAGGAAGGACGAGGGGATGGGGGAATGGGAGAATGGTATGGAGGATGAGGGGATAGTGGAGTGGGGGATTGTGGCGAAGACAAGGGGACGTGGGAGGGGGGAGGGGGGAATGGTGGGGAGGACTTGGGGATAGGGAAAGGTTGCTGCGGCTCAGCAAAGCACATGTGTTGCTGAGCCACAGCAACGTGTGGCCGGGTACAGCTGGTATGGTAAATAAAGTCAATAAAGGGTTTTACTTGAAATGTAAAGATTAGAGTATTAATGGGCGAGGACTCAAGACTGGTGGACGCCATTTTGACTTGAGGGGAGATGGATCGTTGACGACCATATCTTGCTTACTGAGGGTTTTTCTCTGGCCGTACAGTCAGATAAGCCATCCTTTGTATCTTAACATTGTTACAAGATAGGGTAGAGTACTTATGCAATCTTTGGTGATGTTTTATAAGAGGGAGTCCAGGTTTCCTTGAGGTTTAAGTATGTGTTTCACCGGTTGATAGGTGCGGTGGCTGGGTGCACGGTTCCATTCAGGTTTGGGACTGTGAACCATTGGGTATCCAAAGCCCGTTTGCTTACTTGAGCCTTTTTTTACTTGAGCCTTCTCAACTTCTGTACGAGGTTCTTATGGGATACTGTGACAAGGCTTTCCGACAGTCCCAAAAAAATGCAGACTACCCCCATCCTTCTCTTTCGTGCCTAATTTTTGTCGCCTGGTCATAGAATTCTATTAAATGGATGGCACGATTTACCATCCCAGAACTCATCCTGTTTGTGTGTAACAAAGTCCGTTCTCTGTAGGTGTTCTACGAGCCTTTTCCTCATCATATCCTCTATCATCTTGCAGAAGGCACCCATCAGTCTCAGGAGACTATGGAGTTGGACTCTAGTTGTCAGACTAGTGGTGTCTCCAGGGCGCAAAGTAGAAGCTGTTACCCATGCAGAAGGTCCCCTCCCTCTCCATGGCGCTGATAGTCTCAGATGGGAAGGCAAACGCCAATAGGAATGGTTCCATCGTCGTCGTAGGAACTGTCAGAACAAGGTTGAAGACAAAAACGAACTGCCCTAGGGGGCTCCAGCGCCACAGTTTACCTCGAAGTTGGTAAAAGAAGACACAGGGACTCCAAACCCGGAGACCCCCGTGGTCGGGGCCAGAGAAGAACCACCCCAGCAAGGTAAGAAAGACCCCAGCCTCCTGAAGAAGAGCTTGGGCTGCACGAGCCCCAGGAGGTGGAGGTCGAATCCTCACACCTACGGGTCCAGACAGATCGTCACAGCCCCCCCCCCTCTCACCTGAGACTGGCTTCCTTCATGACCCAGCAGAAGGAAGAGTAATAATTATTAATTAATTATGCAAACCACCTCAAGTCCATCATCACCCAGCAAAAATCTCCTATCAGAATAATAACAAATTCTGCTTTCAGACCCCCTTGTTTAACTCCCTAAACATGCTAAACATAATCTCACTCCACAAAGTCTCTTGTGTCAACTACATTTACAAAACACTGTTCTTAAATGCAAGTCCTGCTCTGAAACTCTCCCTAGACAGATGTAATAGGACCAAGTATCACCACACCAGAAATAAATATCTCTTTGATATCCTCAGAGTCAAACTTAATCTGTGTAAACACTCTATGCAAATAAAGGGAATTTGTCTATGGAACTCACTCCCTTGTGAATTGAAAAGCTGTCCAACTTTTGCATCATTCAAAAACAAAACGAAAAAGAACCTAATTTCATCTTCAGAGTTTTTTGCCTTGTTGTTTTAAAATTGCACTGTGTCAAGTGCTACCCAATCTCCCAATCTTTATGTACCCAATCGGAACAACTTTACCATTGTGATCATTGCTGTCTTATATGTGCTATCAATTTACTGTATGGTGCCTATTAATCTTGTTTAAATTAACAATCAAGCAGTCAATGTAATCAATCAGAGCTTTAATATACCAATGTGCTTTAATATACTTACTAATCTCTCTCATCTCATTTTTTTCTTGCAATGTATCTGTTATCACTTTATTAATTCTGCTAGAATTTACCTACTTAAAATTATCTGTTAGATTAAGGACCTGACCGAAACGCTGCGCATACTAGTGGCTTTACAAGATTGTAAATACCATGCTGTGTATTCTCACAAACCCAATGTACCTTCTTGTATACAAATAAATAATTAAATAAATAAATAAATAAATTATATTATTATTATATTAATAATTAATACAATGGTATACAAATTTTTGAAATCAATACTTTCCGGTAGGTCTCGTGTTTCCAGTGACCTGTTATACACAATACAAAGTGGCATACATAGTGCTTCTGCACACTCTTTTTAGTATCCATGATGAGATTCTGTTAGACCCAACAGCCATTGTCATATCCAGGTCCAACCTATTGTCTTTTGACATCATCTCTGGTTAGCACAAATTCCACGAAAGGTTGCTTGGTTTACTGCCACCTCTCTCAGCACAGGAACATCTCTTTGCAAAAATGTGAAGACCTCCTGGAATCTCTTGTTTAACTCTTCACAAATCTCCTTGTTGTTCTCTGTTTACCCATCATCCACCTTTTTCAGTTTCATCGCCAGCTCCTTCAATGCTAATTTCCTCCTGATGTAGCTGTAGAACAGTTTTGGTTGGGTATTGGCTTTACTTCCTATGTCATTTCCATATTGTCTCTCCGTTTCTCTCCCCAAAATAAAGTAAAATGAGATCTCATTCCTGGCCCTTTTGTATCTACCGCTGCTCTCTGGTGTTCTGTTATTACTTTAGTTTCTCCATATTCTTGTACTTAATTGCTTTGCTTTCCTTTCCTGACTGGACAATATAATGGATGCCTTTGTTGCTTTTTATTTTCTTCTTTTGGGCCGGGATAAACCTGTCTTCTACGTCATGGCACTACTGATGTAGTACATCATTAGAGTACAATACATTATATGTTGTACTGTCGCTTCTCTGAGTTTTGCTTCCCATGTTGTTCTCATTAGGAATTTCCTCATCTCATAATTACCCCCTTTACAAAGCCAGCTCTTTCTTTTCTGGTCCCTTCCATGGATAGGTTATTCCTACTTCCACCAAATTCTTAAATGTCAGGTCGCTGTGGTCACTCATTTCCATGGGGCTTATAATTCGACTTCTCTCATGTCTGACTCATTCAGTGTGACTGTCAGATTGAGTTTAGCTGTTTCGTCATTGCCTCTCATTCTTGTGGGTCCCTTGACAAGAAGCTCAGGTGGGTTCTTGTTTCAACATCCACAAGTTTAGCTCTACATGTATCTCTACCTTCGTGTGGTTCTCGGTTCTCTCAGTCTATTTTTTTGTGGTTGAAGTCGCCCATAATTAAAAGTCTGGATTCATCCAGACTGAAGTTGAAGTTGAAGTCTGGCAACCAAAGCTGATCTCTTTTTTACGTTAATTGTTGCAATTTTGCCTCTTTCATACGCCTGTCTGGGTCTTCTGTCATTTAATGGAAGGTTATAAATTACTGGTACTATTATCTTAGGTGTCCTTATTGTCTGGAATGTCCATCTCTTTAAAACTCCAGTCCTTCTTTATCAACATGGCCACTCTTCCTCCTCCCCCTTCTTCTCTGTTTTCTTACTATATAGTAATCCTGTGGAAGGGAGGGAGTTATCATGGAAACGTGCCAAACCAATACGACTATGCAGCACTTTGAAGGGGTCAGGATAAAGATTTAGAATGGGACAGCGGGAAAGGAATGGTGCCCAACCATTCCTTTGTTGGGGATTGAACGCCGGTTGGGTTGGGGATTGAACGCCGACCTACTTGAAGCGAGACCGTCGCTCTACCGACCCAAGTATTCCTGCAGAAACAGTACATTTGTTATCATGCATGGAAATGTTGTTTCTGTAAGTGCTATTACATCGGGGTTTTGTTCGTGCGACCTTTCCTCCAGTTGATGTCATTTATTTAAAATCCCATCTGTTTGAGTACATTATCTTGAAGCTCATTTTCCTATTCCATTGTCAATATACTCTCCCAGCTGGTGTTGGAAGATGTTCCATGGGCAAGTCTCCTGTTGGTGCTTGTTAGTCGTAGAGCGACGGTCACGCTTCATGCAGGTCAGCGTTCAATCTCCAACCGCCCAAGTAGTTGGTACCATTACTTTCTCCCCATCCCGTCCCATATCCTTAGCCTGACCTCTTCTAAATGCGATATAGTCATAATGGCTTGGCCCTTTCCCATGAAAATTCCCACCGTTGGAAGTCGTCCCAACACCAGACTATACTGTATAGTCATACTGGCTAAGCACTTCCTCCTGGTAATTGTCTTGCCCCAGACTATATGCTATTGACCTCCTGCTGGTGCTTGCAGGTCCTCCCTGCACCGGACTACATACTAGTGAGATCCTGCTGGTGCTTGCAGGTCCTCCCTGCACCGGACTACATACTAGTGAGATCCTGCTGGTGCTTGCAGGTCCTCCCTGCACTGGACTACATACTAGTGACCTCCTGCTTGTGCTTGCAGGTCCTCCCTGCACCGGACTACATACTAGTGAGATCCTGCTGGTGCTTGCGAGTCATCCCTACACCAAACAGCATGTTATTGAGCTCCTGCTGGTGCTTGCAGGTCCTCCCTGCTTCTGACTACATCCATGGCCTGTCGGATTTGTAATGTGCCGTCTAGTTATTATCATCGCTTGTGTCTTCTCAGCCACATGTGTGCCTGCCATCTCTTTCCCCAAGTAGAAATCGCTGAAAATTTGTGATTGATGATTCATGCAGCAGTTGGCATTTCTTCCTTTCTGTATGTGAAGATTAGAGTGCAGTCATCAGCACAGGCCTGAGCTTCAGGAATGAGATGAAGTAGATCATTGAAGTAAACATTCCCAACAGAGAGACAAGCACACTACCTTGTGGAACGCTGGCTCCAGTTGAGTGGCTTTCGGATTCTGCTCTATTGAGGACAACCCTTAGAGTCCATTGTTGAAGGTAGTCTTTATTAACTCTAAGATGGAGCCTGAGATTCCTAGTGCTTGAAGCTTCACCACTTATCCAGAGTGCCAGTCCCGATCCAAGGCTCCTGCTATGTCTAGAGCAACAACACAGCTAATCTTGGACTCATCCAGTGACTGATGGCACTTAGTGGAGAGAGTTAGCAAGAGATCAACAGCAGATTGGCATTTTATAAAACAATACTGTCGATAACATATTAGCCGGTGAGGATAAACAAATTATATAATTTACTGAGCGATTAATGATACTAGGTTTTACCAGTAATGAAGAGTAGTGACACTGGTCTGTAGTTAGCAACCACCGAGAGGCTTTTCTTTTTGTGTACTGGAACAACATCTGCCTTCTTCCATAAGGAGGGCCAAGTTCCTTGAGCTAGGCAGAGTTGGAAGAGGTACGTGAGAGGTGAAGCCAACAGGCCAGCGCAGCTGCGAAGTAGTCTTGGAATGACCTTATCTGGCCCCACAGCTTTGCTTGTGTCTAGCGTTTTAAGGAGATAGAGAACTTCAGCCTGCTATATAGCCACTTCAGTCATCCTGAAGTGGTTATAGCCTTAATAATTTGGCGAGCCCGATATCGGATATTATCTTCCTAGGTGACTTCAACTTGTCTAGTCTAAGATGGAGAATAGCAAACAATGATATTATACCAGGAAATCTATCGGGACATAACCAACCATAGATTACAGAACTGCTTAGATTCTGTGACAAATTTTCATTCAACCAGCAGATATCAGAGCCAAAGAGAAATGAAAATATTCTAGATCTCGTCTTTACAAACAATGAAGACATAATCAGGGACATTACGATATCAGATACCACATACTCAGATCTCGAACTCATTGAAGTGCAAACTACCATCATTACTCAAAATGAGTATTGCACCTTGCACCTACCAAAAATGATCAAGCAAGAGGGGTTATTCAGTTAATTCAATTTTAATAATAAATGGATAGACTGGGAGACAATAACAAGGGAACTTACAAACATTCCATGGGAAACTGTTCTAAGTAATACAAGTCCTACAGAAGGAATAGAAAAACTGACTTCAGATGCATATCAAGTCTGTCTGAAACATGTTCCTTTGAGGAAAGCCAGAAAGTGGTCCGACGTAGAAAAAGAACGCAGACGACACTATAAAAGAAGGACAAAAATAACGAAAATGCTTAAGCAGACACAACTTTCCTTACAACGAAGGAATAATTTAAATAGGGAGATTAAAGAAATCGAACGGAAATTGAAACACTCAAATCAGATTGAAGAAAGGCAGTTAGAACAGAATGCAATTCAGGAAATAAAGAAAAATCCAAAATACTTCTTCACAAACGCAAAATCAAAAGCAAAAACCACTGACAGTATTGGACCTATACGTACGAGTTGAATAGGAGCATGACAAAGAAATTTGTGAAATCCTAATAAAGGAGCATGAGGACATGTTTAGCACTCCAATAAACAATATGAAAGAGGAAGATTAAAACAATTTCTTTATGCGTGATATCCAAACCCCTGTATATAAAACTGATATCAACACGAGCGTACTAGATTTTGAAAGAGAAATTGATAACATGCCCATGCACTCAGCTCCGGGTCCAGATTCACGGAATACAATATTTATAAAGAAATGCAAGGTGCCAGTAGCAGAAGCGCCCAGTATAGTGTGGAGGAAGAGCTTGGACACGGGGGAGATAACAGATGCACTTAAAGACCAGTTGTATTAACGTCACACATAATAAAAGTATTTGAGAGAGTGATTAGAAGTTAAGTCACCAGTTTCATGAACACCAGTGACCTTCACAACCCAGGCCAACATGGATTTCGAGCTTGAAGATCATGCCTCTCACAGCTACGTGATCACTACGACAAAGTCACTGAGGCATTAGAAGAAAACGGAATGCAGATGCGGTATACACGGACTTTGCAAAGCCACTCGATAAATGTGACCATGGAGTGATAGCACACTAAATGAGGCCAATGGGAATAACAGGTAAAGTAGGACGCTGAATACTCAGTTTTCTGTCGAACAGGAAACAGAGTAACAGTCAACCATATAAAATCGAGTCCAAGCGCAGTTAAAAGCTCTGTACCTCAGGTAACAGTCCTTGGACCACTGCTGTTCCTTATTCTCATATCAGATATAGACAAAATACAAGGCACAGCTTCGTATCATCCTTTGCAGATGGCGCAAAAATTAGCATGAACTAATCCGCTGCTGAAGACATTGAAAAACTTCAAGCAGATATTAATAAAGTTTACGACTGGGCAACGGAAAATAACATGATGTTTAACAGTGATAAATTCCAGGTACTCTGGTACTGTAAAAAT
>NC_091175.1:31742438-31869938 GCF_040958095.1 Procambarus clarkii
GCTCTCTCTCTCTCTCTCTCTCTCTCTCTCTCTCTCTCTCTCTCTCTCTCTCTCTCTCTATCTCTCTCTCTCTCTCTCTCTCTCTCTCTCTCTCTCTCTCTCTCTCTCTCTCTCTCTCTCTCTCTCTCTCTCTCTCTCTCTCTCTCTCTCTCTCTCTCTCTCTCTCTCTCTCTCTCTCATTGTAGATTGCCTAATTTTTGTTGGTGTCAGCAGTGACTAATGACCAACAGCGACAACAATTCAACCATGTCATGTGCACGTTTTGTTGTTTCTGCTGAGCCTCTATAATATCTGTTCAGTGTTTCCTGATGCAACTCCTCACCTCTGCTGAGTCTGCTTCTCTCTCTCTCTCTCCGCTGAGTCTCCTCCTTCCTCTCTGCTGAGTCTGTTCCTCCCTCTCTGCTGAGTCTGCTCCTCCCTCTCTGCTGAGTCTGTTCATCCCTCTCTGCTGAGTCTGCTCCTCCCTCTCTGCTGAGTTTGCTCCTTCCTCTCTGCTGTGTCTGCTCCTCTCTCTCTGCTGAGTCTGTTCCTCCCTCTGCTGGGTCTCGTCCATATTAATCTATATATATACAAATTTAAATGTTCGTTTGTTCAAAATCGCTAATCTCCGAAAGTTCTTCACTGATAGTTTTGACACAACGTTCCATTCGCATACGAGTGTTTTTATATACATATTATATAGATGCCACACCTGTGACAGTAAAAGCATTCTGTTTTAAACAGCGCCATCTGTTGTACATCATAGTAACACACGCTATACTAAATATGTTATGATTCCATCTCAATGTCTCTGATTGTATTGATAAATTCACTTTTCATAAATATCGATTTATTTTAATTTTGATTATTTTGTGTGACATTGCATTGGAATTCAGCTGTGTTGTTTACCATACCGTTCATTTCGTGAGAATAAACTATTTTTATATTTTTTCATTCTTTTCATTTTGTTTTTAACTGTTCTTATTTTTCAGTGATGGGAACATCAGATAATTTGATGTTCCCATTTTCCTGATGTGAAAATCAGATCATTTGATGTTCAAATGTTTTCTGATGTGAACATCAGACCATTTTGGAATGCATCAAACAAGGGAGTGGGGAATGGTGGAGAGGACAAGGGGACGGGAGTGGGGAATGGAGAGGAGGACGAGGGGACGGGGGGAGTGGGGAATGGCTGGAAGGACGAGGTGACAGGGGAGGGGTAATGGAGGGGAGGGCGAGGGGGACGGGGGTGTGGGGAGGATGGGGGGACAGAAGGAGGGTTGCTGTAGCTCAGCAACACGCATGCATTGCTGAGTCACAGCAATGCGTGGGGGGAGGGGACAGCTAGTCAATAAATAAAAATGTAAATGTTTGTTCAAAATCACTAATCTCTGTAAGTTCTTCACCGATTGCTTTTAAATTTTGACACAACGTTCCAATCGCATACGAGTGTGTTTTTATGCATCTACTATATAGATGTCATGTCTGTGACAGGTAAAAACCTTTAAAAAACAAACACTTTTTTTAAAAACTGTTTTTCATGTGAGTTTTCATGTGAAGGAAATCTCCGAAATCTCTTCAATGATTGCTTTGAAATTTTGACACGACGTTGCATTCGAATATGCACATCTTTTTATACCTACTATATACATGCCACACCTGTGACAGATAAAAACTTCTTTTTTTTTAAACAGCACATCTGTTGGACGCAAAGGCAACATATGCTGTAATTTCCAAAAGTTCTTCACCCATTGTATTGAAATTTTGACACAACCTTCCATTCGAATATGCACGTGTTTTTATATACCCACTATATAGATGCCACACCTGTGACAGGTAAAAACCTGTTTTTTTTTTAAACAGCGCCATCTGTTGCATGTAAAAGCAACACACACTGTACTAAATATTTTAAGATTCCATTTCAATGTTTCTGATTGCATTGATAAATTGAATTTTCATAGATTTCAATTTATTGTTATTTTTATTTATTTATTTTGTGTGATATTGCATTGAAATTGAGCTCTGTTGTTTACCATTCCGTTCATTTCGTGGGTATAGTGTATTTTTTATGTTTTCATTGTTTTTATTTTGTTTTTTTAACTGTTCTTCTTATTTTCAGTGAGAAGAACATCAGATCAATTGAGAACGCATTAGATGAGGGAGTAGGGAATGGTGGGGAGGACCAGTGGATGGAAGTATGGGATGGTGGGGAGGACGAGGGGACAGGGAGTGGGGGATGGTGGGGAGGACAAGGAGACAGGAGTGGGGGAAGGTGGGGAGGACGAGGGGACAGAGGAGAGTTGCTGTGGCTCAGCAACGTGCATGTGTTGCTAAGTCACAGCAATGCATGGCCGGGTTTAGCTAGTAATTAATATATTTTATATATGTGGAATGTTGAAATTTACAAACCATCGTTGACTTGTAAAAGTCATACAACCGAATTTCTACTGAAATCACAGTCTGGAGGCCTATGATAACGTGATATTTCACAGGAAGTCTGGAGGTCTGTGGTAACGTGATATTTCACAGGAAGTCTGGAGGTCTGTGGTAACGTGATATTTCACAGGAAGTCTGGAGGTCTGTGGTAACGTGATATATCACAGGAAGTCTGGAGGTCTGTGGTAACGTGATATATCACAGGAAGTCTGGAGGTCTGTGGTAACGTGATATATCACAGGAAGTCTGGAGGTCTGTGGTAACGGGTAAATATATCACGTTAATGTGATGATGTGTGTTTCTGAAGTTTCGGTGTGGGACCACTCTGCCCTTCCACCCGAGTGTGGGACCACTCTGCCCTTCCACCCGAGTGTGGGACCACTCTGCCCTTCCACCCGAGTGTGGGACCACTCTGTCCTTCCACCCGAGTGTGGGACCACTCTGCCCTTCCACCCGAGTGTGGGACCACTCTGTCCTTCCACCCGAGTGTGGGACCACTCTGCCCTTCCACCCGATTGTGGGACCACTCTGCCCTTCCACCCGAGTGTGGGACCACTCTGCCCTTTCACCCGAGTGTGGGACCACTCTGCCCTTCCACCCGAGTGTGGGACCACTCTGCCCTTCCACCCGAGTGCTTGAGATCAGTCTGCCCTTCCACCCGAGTGCTTGTGGGACCACTCTGCCCTTCCACCCAAGTGTGGGACCACTCTGCCCTTCCACCCGAGTGTGGGACCAGTCTGCCCTTCCACCCGAGTGTGGGACCACTCTGCCCTTCCACCCGAGTGCTTGAGATCAGTCTGCCCTTCCACCCGAGTGCTTGTGGGTCATACGTACAAACTTGGGCTGACTTCAGTAGGGACCCCAGACGTCCTGTGATTTCAGTTGAAATCCGGTTGTATGATTTTTCGCGTCAGTGGTAATCCAGTGGTAGAAGATGCGGCTGGCAATGCCGTGGTCCTCGGTTCGCGCCCACCTCACAGCCCTAGTGGACTTTCTCTTTGATATATTTTATGTGATTTCTGTGTGATTATTATTATTATTGATTGTGATCATGATTATGATTACTGATAAAATCCGTAGGAACAGTGATTAGTATAAGGTTTAAGGATTGTATGTTATAGGACATGGTATAAGGACCGGAACAGGATTGTCACACACTCCCCCCCCCCCATGCACTCTGGCTCCGTCATCTAGGACTTGTTCTACTCTTACAGGGAGGATTGTGCATGGGAGGATTGTGCATGGGAGGATTATGCATGGGAGGATTGTGCATGGGAGGATTGTGTCAAAATCCTGTTCCTGTTTCAATTGAAGCCTCAGGAAGTCCTTGTGGATTATGTTCACCTCCAGGTTGCAAGCCTTATACCATGTGGTGGTCTAGTCGCTAGAGCTTGTGCCTGGGATCATCCACCGCACAGGTTCGAACCCTCACCTCGGCTCCAACGGATTTCCTCATTGATGCAGTCACGATAGTGTGATTACTCTCTGTGTAATATGATTATTATATTGATTATTGTTATTCATTTTTGTTATTACACTTCCTCAGACCCAAATACTGTTCCACATGAAAGAGAAGCCCCATTGCAACCGACAGTTATTTTAATTACACACATCAGATTACCTTAGTCTCCCTTCACCACTGCAGGACCTGGTGGAGAAAACGGAGGAAAATTAGCTCGTTACAATTATCGTTGGACCATTAAGTTTTATGCTTACAGCCCCCGGGGGGGGGGCGGGATGGGTAAGGGAAGGGGAGGAGAGGGGAAGGGAAGGGGTTTAGGGGGGTTCGTTCTACTTATTGCAATTGGTCCTCTCATGCAGGCAGTCAGTGATCGGTATGCTGCATTGAACTTATCTAATAACCGTGCTAATCTCTTTCGGTATGTCTGTCTGGCTGGCTGACTGTCTGTCTCTCTGTTTCTCTGTCTGTGTCTCTGTCTGTCTGGCTGGCTGACTGACTGTATGTCTGTTTTTCTGTCTGGCTGGGTGACTGTCTTGATGACTGGCTAGTTCTCGGCCTGGCTGTCTGCCTGGCTGACTGGCTGGCTGTCGACTGTCTGGCTGGCTGTCTGGCTGGCTGACTGTCTTGATGACTGGCTAGTTCTCGGCCTGGTTGTCTGCCTGGCTGACTGGCTGACTGTCTGGCTGGCTGTCGACTGTTTGTCAGTCTGGCTGGCTGTCTGGCCGGCTGACTGGGTGACTGTCTTGATAACTGGCTAGTTCTCAGCCTGGTTGTCTGGCTGGCTGTCTGACTGGGTGACTGTCTAGATGTCTGGCTGGCTGACTAGGTAACTGTCAGACTGACTGGGTGACTGTCTAGCTGGCTGACTGGCTGGCGATATGGCTGGCTGTCTGCTTGGCTGGCTGTCTGCCTGGCTGCCTGTCTGCCTGGCTGGCTGTCTGCCTGGCTGTCTGCCTGGCTGGCTAAATTGCTGACTGGCTGGCTAAATTTTTGACTGCTTGGCTGAGTGGCTGGCTGACATGTTGAATTTCTGGCTGACTGAATGATTGTGTGGCTGACTGTCTAGCTGACTGGCTGGCTGATTGTCTAGCTGACTTACTGGGTGATTTGCTGGCTTATGACTATCTGGCTGACTGTCTGACTGACTGTCTGGCTGACTGTCTGGCTGATTGCTGACTGTCTAGCTGACTTGCAGAATGTCTAACTGACTGTCTCTCTGATTAGCTGGCTGATAGGGTGACTGACTGACTGGCTGACTGTCTGGTTGATAATATGGCTGACTGAATGTCTGAGTGTCTGGCGGACTCGCTGGCTGTCTGGCTAGCAGACTCTTTGGCTGAATGTCTGGTTGACTGGTGATTTTTTTTGCTGACTGGCTGGCTAAATGGCTCCCTGGCTGACTGGCTGACTAGCTGGCTGATCGTATGTGTGAATGACTGAGTGTCTTGCTGACTTGCTGACTGTCTGGTTGACTGCCTGACTGTTCGGCTGACTGTCTAGCTGAATGTCTAACTGACTGTCTGGCTGACTGGTTGATGTCTGGCTGACTGTCTGGCTGACTGACTGTCTGGCTGACTGTCTGACTGTCTGGCTGACTGTCTGATCGGCTGGCTGACTGCCTTGCTGGCTGGCTGACTGGCTGACTGGCTGAATGTCTGGCAGACAGGCTGTATGTCTGGCTGACTGGTTGTATGGCTGACTGTCTGGTTGACTGTCTGACTGACTGGCTGCTTGTCTGGTGTACTGTCTGGCTGATTGTCTTGCTGACTGGCTGACTGTTTAGCTGACTGGCTAACTGTCTGGCTGATTGTCTGACTGTCTGGCTGACTGGTTGATTGCCGACTCGCTAATGTCTGACTGACTGTCCCGCTGAACTGACTGACTTTCTGACCGATGTCTGGTTGAATGGCTGTATGTCTGACTGACTGGCTGATTGTCTGGCTGACTGCATGCACGGCTGGATGGCTGGCTGGTTGATATCTGGCTTACTAGCTGACTGTCTGGCTGACTGTCTGGCTGAATGAGTGACTGGCTGACTTTCTACCTGCCTGGCTGATTGTCTGGCTAACTGTCTGTCTGACTGGCTGAATGTCTGGCTGACCGTTAGACTGACTGTCTGGCTGACAGCTGATTGTCTAACTGACTGTCTGGCTGACTGTCGGATTGTCTGGCTGACTGTCTGATTGTCTGGCTGACTGTCTGGCTAACTGTCTGGCTGACTGTCTGGCTGTTTGTCAGGCTGACTAGCTAACTGACTATGAGACTGCCTGACTGTCTGGCTGACGGCCAGGCTGATTCGCTGGCTGACTCGCTGGCTGACTGTCTGGCTGAATGGCTGACTGGCTGATTTCTGGCTGACTGGCTGGCAGTCTGGCTGATGTCTGGTTGACTGGTTGTATGTCTGGATGACTGGTTGTATGTCTAGCTGACTGTCTGGCTGATTGTCTGGCTGACTGACTGGCTGACTGCCTGGCTGAGTGGCTGACTGGTTGATGTCTGGCTGGCTGTCTGGCTGTCTGGCTGTCTGGCTGACCAGCTAATTGACCGACTGACTGGCTGACTCTCTGGCTGACTATCTGAATGTCTGGCTGACTGACTGTCTGGTTTACTGACTGACTCTCTGACTGACTGACTGACTGACTGACTGACTGACTGACTGACTGACTGACTGACTGACTGACTGACTGACTGACTGACTGACTGACTGACTGACTGACTGGCTGACTGGCTCACTGTTTTGCCGAATGTCTGGCTGAAAGGCTGACTGGCTGATTGTCTGGCGGATGTCTGGCTGACTGACTATATGACTGGCTGACTGTCTGACTCTCTGACTATCTGGCTGACTGTCTGACGGACTGGCTGACTGTCTGTCTGACTGTCTGGCTGACTAGCTGACTGGCTGGCTGACTGTCTGGCTGACTGGTTAACTTTCTGGCTGATTATCTTGCTGACTGTCTGGTTGATTGCTTGGCTGACTGTCTGGCTGACTGCTTGGCTGATTGTTTGGCTGGCTGACTGGCAAAATGTCTGGCTGATTGTATGGCTGGATGGCTGACTGACTGATGTCTTGCTGAGTTTCTAACTGTCTGGCTGACAGGCTGACTGTCTTGCTGAAAGGCTGACTGGCTGATGTCTGGCTGACTGACTAGATGTCTGGCTGACTGTCTGACTTTCGGACTGTCTGGCTGACTTGCTGGCTAACTGTCTGGCTGATTATCAGGCTTTCTGTCTGACTGACTATCTGGCTGACTGTTTGGTTGACTGTCTGGCTGACTGTTTGGCTGACTGTCTGGCTGACTGATTGGCTGACTGGCTAAATGTCTGGCTGATTGTCTGGCTGATTTTATGGCTGACTGTTTGGCTGACTGTCTGGCTGCCTGGTTGATGTCAGGCTGACTGCCTGACTGTCTGGTTGACTTTCTGACTGATGTCTGGTTGACTTTCTGGCTGATGTCTGGCTGACAGGCTACATGTCTGGCTGACTGGTTGACTGTCTGTCTGTCTGGCTGACTGTCTGACTATCTGACTCACCAGCTGACTGTCTGGCTTACTATCTAGCTGACTGTCTGACCGATTGTCTGGCTGACTGGAATGACTGACTGACTGACTGACTGACTGACTGACTGACTGACTGACTGACTGACTGACTGACTGACTGACTGACTGACTGACTGACTGACTGATTCTCTAGCTGACAGTTTAGCTGACTGGTTAACTCTCTGGTTGACTGATTGGCTGACACGTTTATTGTCTAGCTGACTGACTGGCTGACTGTCTGGCTGACTTTATGGCTGGATTGCTGATATCTGGCTGGCTGGTTGGCTGACTGTCTGGCTGATGTCAGGCTTACTGGCTTACTGTCTTGCTGAATTGCTGACTGGCTGAAGTCTAGCTGATTGACTGACTGGCTGGCTGACTGGCTGATTGGCTGCATGTCTGCCTGATGTCTGGCTGACTGGTTGCATGCCTGGCTGAATGACTGACTGACTGTTTGACTGTTTGACTAACTGTTCTGGCTGACTGTTTGGGTAACTGTCTTGCTGACTGGCTAAATGTCTGGCTGATTGTCTGGCTGACAGTGTGGCTGACTGTTTGGCTGACTGTCTGGCTGACTGTTTGGCTGACTGTCTGGCTGCCTGGTTGATGTCAGGCTGACTGGCTGACTGTCTGGCTGGCTGTCTGGCTGACTGTTTGACTGACTGTCAGGCTGACTATCTGGCTGAAAGTGGACTGGCTGATGTCTGATTGACTGACTGACTGTCTGGCTGACTAGCTGACTGACTGTCTGGCTGACTGACTGACTTTCTGACTGATGTCTGGCTGACAGGCTGTATGTCTGGCTGATTGGTTGACTGTCTGATTGGCTGACTTTCTGGCTGAAAGGCTGACTGTCTGGCTGACTATCTGGCTGACTATATGGCTGACTATATGGCTGACTGGAATGATCGACTGACTGACTGTCTGGCTGATTGTCTGGCTGACTGTTCGGGTAACTGTCTAGCTGACTGTTTAGCTGACTGTTTGGCTGATTGTCTGGCTGACTGTTTGGCTGATTTTCTGGCTGACTGGGTAAATATCTGGCTGACTGTTTGGCGGAGTTTCTAGCTGACTGTCTGGCTGACTGACTGATTGACTGTCTGACTGTCTGACTAGTTGGATGTCTACCTTGCTGGCTGAAAGTCTGGCTGACTGGGTGACTGGCTGACTGTCTGACTTACTATCTGTCTGACTGTCTGGCTGACTGAGTGACTGTCTGACTGACTGTCTCACTGACTGTTTGGCTGGCTGGCTGGCTGGCTGTCTGTCTGATATCTGGCTGACTGGTCTGGATGACTGGGTGACTGTCTGGCGGACTGTCTGACTAACTGTCTGGCTGACTGTCTGGCTGATATCTGACTGACTGTCTGGCGGACTGTCTTGTTGAAAGGCTGACTAGCTGATGTCTAGGGGATTGGCTGACTGTCTGGCTAATGTCTGACTAACTGGATGTATGTCTGACTAACTGGATGTATGTCTGGCTGTCTGTCTATCTGGTTGACTGACTGGCTAACTTTCTTGCTAACTGTCTGACTGACTGTCTTTCTGTCTGGTTGACTGTCTGGCTAACTGTCTAACTGATTGGCTGACTGACTGACTGGTTGACAGTCTGGTTGTCAGTCTGGCTGAGTGTCTGTGTGTCTGGTTAACTGTCTGGCTGACTGACTAACTGGTTGCCTGTCTGTCTGTCTGATTTTCTGATTGTCTGGCTGAATGCCTGACTATCTGGCTAAGTGTCTGGCTGACTGTCTGCCTGGACTGTCTTGGTGAAAGGCTGACTAGCTGATGTCTGGCTGACTGGCTGTAGTTATAATGGCTGATGTCTCACTGACTGTCTGGCTGATGTCTCGCTGATGTCTGGCTGACTGGATGTATGTCTGGCTGACTGTCTGGCTGTCTGGTTGACTGTCTGACTAACTGGCTGACTGTCTGGCTGACTGTCTGGCTGACTGTCTGGCTTTCTGTCTGGCTGAGTGTCTGGCTGACTGGCTGACTGACTGACTGACTAATTTTTCGACTGTCTGGCTATCTGTCTGGCGGAGTGTTTGCCTGACTGTCTGGTTGACTGGCTAAATGTCTGGCTAACCACGCTAGCGGATTGTCTGGTGTACTGATTGACTTTCTATCTAGATTCTTGGCTAAATGTCTTTAATGACTGTCTGGCTGACTGAATAAATGTCTCGGTGACAGTCTTGCTAACGGTCTGGCTGACTGGCTGCTGAATGCATTTTTTTTATCTTGGCAGCATTACGATATTATTTCTCTACTACGATTATATATCAACGAAAGATTATATTTCTAGCTCCTGCACATACCTACTACGGATGGTTGTACACATAGATACTACGGATGGTTGTACACATAACTACTACGGATGGTTGTACACATAGCTACTACGGATGGTTGTACACATAGCTACTACGGATGGTTGTACACATAACTACTACGGATGGTTGTACACATAACTACTACGGATGGTTGTACACATAACTACTACAAATGGTTTACACATATCTTCTTCGTATGGTTGTACACAATGATAATACGAATGGATGTACACATAGCTCCTACAGATGGATGTACACAATGCTGCTATGAGTGGTTGTACATATAGCTACAATGGATAGTTGTACACATAGTTACTACGGATGGTTGTACACAAAGATGCTTCAGATGGTTGTACTCATAGCTACAATTGGATAGTGGTACACATAGCTACTGCGGATGATTGTACATATAGCTACTAAGGATGGTTGCACATATCTACCACGGATGGTTGTACACATAGCTAATACAGATGGTTGTACACATAGATCCTACGGATGGCTGTACATGGAGCTACTATGGAAAGTTGTACATATATCTACCTACCCAGGTTTTGCGCCCTGGAGAGATTAACAACCAGAGCGCAACTCCATAGTCTCAGGAGACTGAAGGATACCTACTACCCTATTGGTAGATCAAACCGTATCATACCATCCTAACCTAACCTAAACAAACAAATACATTCTTCATTATACAAACCTGTTGTTGTTTAGCGACGTCACAAAAGCTACCTCAGTATAGGGTGAGAGTACGGTCAGCCATTAACAGGCACGTGTCAAAGAGAACACCTACCCGACTGTTCAACAATGTGTGATGTCACCAGATGGGCAATGCAACTTTCGCATGCTGCATATCTATGTAGTATATATTTAATGTTATTATTCAAAAACTGGGTGGACTATCCATCCCCACCTAACCTAACTTCATCAAAACCTAAAATTGATACACAACTTGCACAATTATTATACATCTTTTCATAATTATTACACCACCTGCATAAATACACATCCAGCCCAAATACGTACAATACATAACTTGCCCAAATATGTAAATACACAACCAGCACAAATACACAAATACAATTACAGCATATGCACAATTAATAAACAACTTGCACAAAAATATAAGCAATACACAACTAGCCCAAATACGAACAATATATAACCAGTGCATATTCATTAAATACACAACTGCACATTTCCACAAGAAATACATACAAAACATGTACAATTAATACACAACTTGCACAAACAGTTCACAATTTGTGGGAATATAATCAATACACAATTGCAGCCATCATACAACGTATGCAAAATACATAACCTGCACAAATTAATAGACAACTTGCACAAGTATATTATTTGTGTTATTTGTTCAAATACAATCACAGCCAACTAGGTCAAACAATACATAATTTGCATGATATTTTTCTAGGTATGTTTAGGACATTATTTGTAATATGCTGAGTTTGACCAACTCCCCTCCCCCCCCCTTCCCCCCAAAGTCAGAATTTCACATGAATGAATGATACGTCTGACATCCAATGAGCTCAGTATAAAAACACATCCATTTTCCATTAATGTTTCAACATCATTAGTGCTAGACTATTCATCTAACATATATCCATTGTTTTTAATGCCTTATTAATACCCCCTTGTTAGATCCTCTTCAATCATGTGACCTATATTTATTTAGGTAAAACATCCAACAGACTAATTGGTTTTATCCTTAGTTATGTTAGGGCAGGTGAGGTTAGGTGACGTTAGCAATTTCTATGATAATTTAAGCAAATTTACTATATCCAATCAAAAATGCAACCAATTAGAACCTAAATTCATTTAAATCTATCAAAAATTATACTTATACTATAGAAATTTAACCAAATTCATCGTACCAAAAGCTGAACTACCTAAATATAAGCAACCCATATCCTCACATTCAAGCCTATGTCACCTCTGACCATTCGTCACGTAAGTTAGCTATAGCTCGAACACCCCAAATAGGTAAATTTACACTATTTTATGAACATGTTAGTTCATTACCACTAATATATATATCCTACCTTACACAATCTCACCTAACCTGTCCTACCATATCTAAAGCTAGATTTGATTACAGTTGGTGAAATTTATGCTGTCCCACCTAAATCCAACCTAATTTATGCCAATTTCCGCCAAATATTCCAAAAAAGGTTTTGTATCAAAGCAAAGCCAAAGCCCATTTATACCCACATTTTCACCAATTCCACCCTGCCCTACACATCCTCACCTAACCTGAGCTAGCATATCCCAAGCTAGATTTGATTAAAGTTGGCAAAATTTATGCTGTCCCACCTAAATTAAGCCCATTTTACCCAAGTTTTCACCTATTCCATTCTACCCTATACAACCTAACGCAACCTCACCTAACATATCCAAAGCTAGATTTGATTAAAGTTGGCAAAATTCAACCTAATTTAAAGCCAATTTTTGCCAAATATACCCAAAAGGTTTGTATCATAGCACAACCACAGCCCATTTTTACCCACATTTTCACCTATTCCATCCCACCCTACACAACCTAACCTAACCTAACGTAACATATCCAAAGCTAGATTTGATTAAAGTTTGCAAATTTAAGCTATTCCGACCTAAATTTAACCTAATTGAATAAAATTTTCATGAAATATATCCAAATAATTTGTAGCATTGCACAACCATATGTCCATTTTTACCCCCATTTTCACTTATTCCAACTTACCTACACTACCTTACCTAAAGAGACCTAGTATATCCAACGCTAGATTTGATTAAAGTTGGCGAAATTTATGTTGTCCCATCCTAAATTAAAACTAATTTAAGAGAATTCCTAACAAATATACAGAAATGTTTTGAATCATAGCACAGCCAATGTCCGTTTTACCCACATTTCCACCTATTCCATCCTACCCTACACAGCCTCACCTAACCTGACCTAGCATATCCCAAGCTAGATTTGAATAAAAGTTGGTGAAATTTATGCTGTCCCATCTAAATTCAACCTAATTTAAGACAATTTCAGTAGTGAAAAGTGCGACTAGAACCGCGCGCACCAGCTGCCAGGCGGCTCCATTAGAGCCAGCTGTCCAGGTGGAGCACAGGTGTCTAGTCACAAAGGGTTGTAGGGGAATTTTCCCGGAAGTTGGGGCGTGTTGGACGCGTGTGAGCGTCCGGTGTTTGGTTACACGGTCAGGAATGATGGGGGAGGGGGGGGGGGGGGGCTTGTTGTGTGGGGTAGGAGAGTATGTAGGCATGTGTACATCATCTCAAAAGGTTTCTGTGCTTCCCCGGATGTTTTGACGCGTGGCGTCCGGCCAGGTGTCACTTGAGAGAGACATGTTGGGTAGGGGATGGAAGCTATGTGGATGGTATGCGGTCATGTAGGGAGGAGGAGGAGTATGTAGGTTATGTTCTGGAGGGAGGGGGGTACCCCCATACCTGAGAGGAGATCAATGACGTCCATTAGTTCCTCCCCCCCCCCTACATGGGCAGGAAGTGTTGAGGGGAGCGTGAGAGTCCAGGGTCTTAAGATTGGAGGGGAGAATGAGGGAGAAGGAGGGGAAAGGGAGGTAACAGCTGGCAGTGGGTTTGTGTGTGAAAGTAGAGTCATTATTTTTTTCTTAAAGAATGACAGTTTTGTGTACCCTCCCTGCTTCCAGAGCGTTAAGGATATGCGGGCCATACCTACCACATAGCTCTGAGGAGTGACACTACATGACCACATGGGTTACCTCTTCAAAGGTTGAGGCCTAACTGTTGCGAATGTCATCATCAACCTCTTTCATAGTCAGTCACGCCCTCCCCTTCCCCCCTCCATCCACATAGCAGGACATAGCACATACCAACACCACCACCACACTGCTGGGAGTGACAGCAATAGCGCGTACCATACTCCTAACACATTCACACCGGCACATAGCAGCAGGCAGCCCACATACCGCTAAGAAAGGAGAACTGTACTGGTGTGTAGTTTTTGAGCCTCACACATTAAGGTGTGGTCATATGTCCCACCCACCCCTCACTCCCCTCCCATGCAGCTGCCAGTCGTCAATTCCCCACTTCACATTTCCCCAGCCCGCCATAAACTAGGTAAACACATTATAGATATATTCATAATTTGCTAGGACTCTGAGTAACAAACCTCTTCATAGCATTGAGTGTGTGTCATTGTTCATTCTCAAAGATGAGCCATGACCTCAACATACAATTTCCAAGGGAGCGGTGTGTACAAATGAAAGTGCGAATTTAGCCGCACTGTTTTTGTAAACAGGGTGGGAGAGTGAGCCACCCCTCTCCCTCCCATCCCTTACCTTCTAGAGTGATACGTACCAGGTCCACATACCGTCACATCGACCTGAGAAGTGTCACCACACGGCACATCACTTAGTAAACTCAGTCAAAGTCAGTAGGTTCGAGCCTTCCGAGGCGGCTCACCTCTGTAAAGGATGACACATGACTGAGGCTAAATGAGGCGACACCGCTCACCTTAGCTGACGGCTCCCTCCCCTCACACTTGACATCCGCAAGTTATCAGCTTACACACTTTTCTCGCTATACAGAATAATAAATAAGTAAATAGTTAGGAGAAGTAAACCCCCTTGTATCGTAACGTGACCAAGATGGTAACATTATTCTTTGTTCAAATAGCATTTTTTAAGAGTAACGAGAGTTATAAGGTGGTCTTCAATCTTATTATTATAACAAATCATAATTTTTTTTTTGTAAACACAACTGCATGGAATACACATAGCAGTCAGTCTGTGGTTACTCTCTCTCTCTATATATTCAGATCATTTAATAGTTGGGGGAAAAGTAACATCAGTTCCTTTCTCCTGCCGCCGCTATTCACTTATCTTTTTTCATTTCTTAGACTAAAAGCTCACCAGTGGATGGAAGACTAATGTCAATTTTCGAGTCCTCATCACTCTCACCCTTATAACCTTGAAATGTAACACGACAAACATGATGACATCGTTCTTTGCCCAAATATCATTAATGTAACGTGACCAACATGGTAACATCGTTCTTTGCCCAAATAACATTTTAAGAGTAACAAGCAACTTTCGGTCAGATGTCTGAATATTGAAATGTGAACCGTGTTTAGCCCTTACATTCCAAACACAATAAAATATTAGCACAAGCTTGTTTAGTTCTTGTATCACTTAACGTAACGTAACGTAACGTTTATTCAACAACTGGTAGACATAACATAATGTAGCTTCATATTCACTCTGGTAAAACAAACAAACAAACATACATACACATCACGGTCAGTCCTCGCTATACCTCAAACGCGCCGTTCATTCTCTCTCCCTTAGGTGAGCCATGTTCCACACATACAAATTCCAAGCAAAGTAAACATATATAAGACTAATGTAGAAAAACATAGTCTTGATACTATTATTAAATTGACTTGTTAATTATCCCAGAGTTCAAGGCTGTCTCTTAAGACCTACATCATCCAAATGTAAACAGCAATCGATGAGAATAAGATCGGATGAGTCGATAGTGAAATAGCTCTGGGTTATGTATATTTTCAGTTCTTGTAACACAGTCAATGTAGCGCAATGGGGGAAAACAGACTATCTACTACCTAAATAAATAGCCTTTGAAAATGTATGTGTGTCTACTCAATCTCCATCCCCCTCTTCATCGAACACCAAATATTGTCGTGCAGACCTTGTGACACACATCAGCATTAGCACTCATTTCTTGTAACACACACACACACATACACAATCAATGCAGCGTAATGCGGGAAAATAAACTTTCTACTGCCTTAAAAAAATAACATTTGAAAATGTAAGCAAGTCTAGGCAATCTCCTATAGCCCTCACATTCTAAACACAAATAAAATATTAGCACACGCTTCTATCGCATTATATCATCATTAAGTAACGTGGAAAACTTCTTTCTGTCTGATGATCAAATAGCATTTTCTGGGGGAAGCCCCGTCGGCTCCCCAGAGCTTTACCAGGCTGATATGCTAATGTCAGACTTTGGCATCAGTCATGTGTATGGAGTTCTAGGGCCTACCGGGGACCACGGCCAGAACCTGGCCCTCTCAGAGAGGCAAGGGGAGCAATGGCCTATAGAAACCCTCGAGTGGTAGGAAGCATTCTATGTCTGCCATCGACCAGGTCAAGCATCCAGAAAGGTAAGCATTCCAAAACAAACCCCTATTCTGGTGAAATTTGCTACCTAAAGCCGAACTAGTGGATAGAACTCCTCAACAGAAAACAAGGAAACTAGTATGACGTCATACGTCACCGCGCCGTTGTCTGCGCAGCTTCCCCCTCCTCGGGAGGGGGAAGGGGGAGCCCCAGACTTCCCACCCCGGCTATCCACCCATCAGTTCTTCGGCTGATGCTATAGGCACTGGTTATGTGCTCCGGCTCCAGTGGTTGTTTCAGCACTGTACCTAGAGTGTGGTGTCTGTTTTCTAGGTGGTGCGTGAGCCGGGAGTGATTCTCCAGTACTCGGGCTGCATGCGCCTAGGGTTCCCTTCCCTAGGTGCCCTGTAAGTACTGCCCTTGGGGCTTGGGGCCACCTTCCACAAGTTCCTTGGGTCCTGCCCCTGCTTGGCCGTTTACTGCTTGGTTTTCGGCCGCTCTTTGTGTGCTCGGGTGTTCTGTCTCCCTTGTTTGCCTTAGAGTAAGGGGCAGTTTTTGCACTGGTAGGGCGCAGGGTACTGTGCAGCTTGTCTTTAACAATCATAGTGGGCGGCTCTGTTCCACTTGGGTATGCTATCCTCTTGCGGGGTTTTCTTTTTCTTCTTGTTTATCTACCTGGTGTGGGGGTCTGCCTTCGTTCTTGCCCCTTGTGTCCCATATGTTCTGAGTATTTTCTGGTAGTACCCCCTGCTAGGTCCCGTGAGTGAACACGTCCCGGGGGTTCAGCTCTTAGAAAGTTGTTTGGTAGCTTTGGGTGCTGGTTAGTAGTACCCTGCCTGGGATTATCTGAGCGCGAGTCCTCTTATAGTAAACGCTCGGGACCCTGGGAAACCCCTGGGGGCACGCGGGTCCGATGGATGTGACCCCAGAGTCCCCCCCCCCCTCGTTTCCAGCGAGTTTGAGGGTTGCTCTCACCCTTTGTCTCTGGGTGACTCTCTGTTTTGCCTCCGTCTGCTGCCTGTGGGGTCGGTGACACCTTCGACCCGGAGTCCTGCGAATTTGGTTGCTCGTTACGGCTCGGTTACCCAGTTGAGCTGACTAAGCAGGTGCGGGCAGCAGGGGTGTTGCACTTGAGCCTTGGTGGTGGCAACGTTCTCGTGGTTTACTCCCCAGGAGCCCCGGGGCTGCCCCGTTTTGGTTCGTTTTGGGACTTGGGGGTGTTGGTTGCTTCAGTTCCATCCACGCCCCCTTGTCTTTCCCCTGGATCACCCTTCCTGCCTGCATCCGGTTCCTTACCATCTGTAGGTTCAGGGCGGGGTTTTTGATGGTGTTGAGACTCGGGCAGTCTCAGGAAATTCCCCTTCCGGGGTAGTGACGGGGGCATTTGAGCATGTTCCTCCAGCCATGTTGTATGACTCTGCCAGTGGGCTCCCTTCCTTACTGTTTTCACGGCTGCCCCGGTTTTCTGGTACGGCCGGGGCTTTGGGGGAACGGCTCGGCCCCGGGGCCTGTCGTGTAGGTTCCCGGGGCTAAGGAGGGGCTGACTTGGGGGGCCTTGGCCCCATTGGACCCCGTGGGGGTTTTTATCCCCCTCTAGGCGGGGCTTGTGGTTACACGGTGTGGGGTCTTTTCTCCCCGCTCGCTGTACGTGCTGTTGGGCGTCGGCCCCTCCCGGGGCTCGGTTCCTTGGCCTTTGAGTCGGTTGGTTCCGTCCTGTGGGTGGATGTTTCCTCCCACCCTTTTTTGGGGACGGTGTTTTCGTCATGTTTCCCCGTTCGATGGGGTTCTACGTGACTTCTGATCTTGGGTGCGCCTGCGCCTTTGTGTGCCTTCGGGACTAGTGTTGGCTTCTGTGTTCTTGAGGGTTCTGGAAGGTTTTTCGCTACTTCCCGCATTATTGGAACGTCTGTCGGCTCCTCGTCCTTGTCGCCGTTTTGGGGTACTTGTCGCCGTTTTGCACTACTTGTGGCCCGGTTGGGCTACTTGTGGGCCGGTTGGGCTACTTGTAGCCCTGTTGGGCTACTTGTCGCCCTGTTGGGCTACTTGTCGCCCTGTTGGGCTACTTGTTGCTTTGTTGGGCTGCTTGTGGCCCGGTTGGGTTCCTTTTTGGGCTCTCTTTGCTTCGTTGGCCGGTTTTATTGTTTCTGCTTCCTCTTTTGGCTACTTTTCTAGTGCAGTTGTCCTGGTTGGCGCCTTCCCGCAGAGAGGGTTGTGCAGTTCGGCCAGCGTGTCATGCGCATGCGCTGTGGAATTTGTTTTGGTCTGGGCGGTGTTTCAGTGCTGGTGTTTTGCGCCCTTTTCTGCTACAGTGCTTCGCCTCTCACTCTTCTCCTTGGCTGTGGTATGTGCCCCTTCGCTCCGGGGGGGTTCTGGTTCCCAGTTGTGGGGAGGACGCCGCGGTTTTCCCTGTGTCATGTGGGCTGCCTCCTTCGCCTCTCTCTGCTCTCCTGCGGGTCCGGCCGGGTCCGGCTCTGGCGTCTTCACCTGGCGGTGCTCCCAGGTTCTTCTGGGCACGGTTGAGTCGTGTCAAGTTCGTGCCACCGTTCGCCAGGTGAGTTTCTGCGGTCTGGTGTCTTTTGGCCGGGCGCTGGATGCGGTGTTGTTTATATACTTGTCTTTATTTAGGTATATTTTTGTACGACTGAGACCGTTCGCACACCAGTGACTGTCCCTTTTTCAACCCTTCCTGTCCCCCTCATGTGCATGTCCAATCCATGCTAGAGTCATTCTGGTGACCCACCTTTTTCATTTTGTGAGGTGTGGGGGTTGTGGAGTTGGTTCTGTACTCACCTGGTAAGGCTCCTGGCTGTGCTTGCAGGGTTTGAGCTCTGGCTCTTGGGTCCCGCCTATCTGGTAGAACTTGCGGGATAGTACCAGTGGAGTGCAGTGGTGCTATAGGCACAATTGGGGAACACTGTATTACCATCAGAGGTCTGTGGTTGTTACACGACCTACTTGCGAGCATAAGCCTTCTTGCTGGTTCGTCCATGGACTTCCAGGGGAAATAGCCTGTTTTCGAATCGCAGTTCCGGCCCATCCTGGTTGTGGGAGTATATGGGCCGGCGGGCCGCTCCAAGCAGCTGCCTGGTGGGCCACCCTCTGGCCAGTCTAGCCTGGCTTGGGGTTTAAATGAGCTCCCAGTACCCCATCCAGCGGGTATCGAGCGGGGTTTCTCCGCCGTCGGTCGCCTGGTGCAGGTTTCTGGGCCTGCTGGGTTTTGTCGTGTCTCTGTTGGCCCTGTCTGGGGTCTGCCTGCTCCGTTCTCTGCCTTTGCAGAAGGGGGTTGCTATTTATGTGTTGCATGTTGCGGTGGTGCCTGTTGCTGCTGCTGCACATGTGCATTGGTACCGTGTTTCACGGTGGCGTGTCCTTGTTCCTGTGTCCGGTTATGGTGTGGCACTTTGCTGGTGTTTTGTGCCTGGGGTTTGCTTGTTGTTTTTCGTGGTCTTTGGGTCTCTCATGTGCGTGGGAGTTTTCTGTCCCTGCCTGATTGTCCACCCCTGGTTGTTTTCCTGGGGTTTTTGTGCTTCTGCTCTTTCTTCCTGCCTCCTCTGCAGCAGGGGTGTTATGTGTGTGTTCCTGGACTTCTTGGGCGTTTTTCACCCTGTGGCCTGTGGTGTTCTTCTTTGTCTCGGTCTATTGCAGTTGTTCGTACCCCTTGGTTTGGGTACTGTTCTGGCGGCAACCCTTCCGCTTTCTTTGATTTCCTAGCTTGCCCTGCCGGTTGTTTTTTTTTGGGGGGGTCTTGCGATGTCTCACGTCGGACCCGTCGTTTTGAACTCCTGGCGGGCTTGCATGCTTTGGGAAGTTTTTCTGTTCGGCAGACGTTCCATCTCCTTGTGCCGCCTGGGTTTCGGTGGTCGCGCCCGAGATCTTCCCGTGGCTCTGCCTTTTCCTGGGCTTGAAGGGGCCTTGTCGGGGCTGCTTATGTTCTGTCTCGCGGTCTCGCATCCGGTTGGTGGTCAGGTGCCTTCGTGGTAGGTGTCCCACCTGCGTGCTTCTCTTGGCGGCAGTATGGGGTATTTTGGCGGTCCTTCCTTTTCCTGTCCCTTCTTAGGTGGTTACGCTTGTTAGCTTGGTTTACTCTCGGCTTGGTTTTCTGGTGGGGGTTGGGGGCCGTCGTCTTGCCACATACTTTCGCCTCTTTTTGTGCGGCGCTGGCGGAGCCGCTTCGGCTTGCTTTCGGTCTTGGTGTTGCTTCTGCACCGTTAGTAAGCTGTCTCGTGTGTTGTTTCTCCTCCGGCCTGTTCATGCACCGCTTGCACCATCCTCGTCTCTGGTCAGCGTGCTCTGTCTTCTCCTCGGTTGGTAGTACCCCTTTGGTTCCGGTGTGTTTTTTCGTCGGCTCTTTCCTTTTGACCTTTGCCTCTGGGGGTCGGGCCGCTGAGTTTTCTTGCTTCTTCGGTTTTAGCGTTTTGGATATTCGGTGGCAGCAGTCTCCATCTTTTCTGGTGCGGGGTGGGGCTGCTGCGTTCAGGGGTCCAGGGTTTGTTGGTGCTTCGTTGGTCGGGCCGGGGGTGTGTCGTGTTTTGTGTTCAGTGGCGGCCCTCCGTTGTTGTTTGCGTGCCACGGCGTTTGGGTCCGGAGCGCGTTTTGCGTTGATCTGGTTCTGTTCTTCCCGGTTCGCGGGTGATGGTGTCCCGGGTGGTCAGCTATGTTCTTGCGGCTCAGCTGCCTGTGTTCTTCCCTCATGCCCGTGGCATTCGTAGCTTCGCTGCTCTCGCTGCTGTCTGGGCGACGTGTCCTTGCAGTCTTTCGGGCATGGATTTTTGGTATTCGTCCGGGGGCCTTGTTGCGCGTTGTTCTCATGTTAATCCCGGGACTGTGGCACCTTGGGTCGGAGTTTGCTGCCGGTTGTCTCGCTTCCGTGGGGGGTGCGTGTTGTCCGCCTTCCGGTTCTGTCCCTTTGACCTTCCTCTGTGGGTAGTTAGCTCCGGGGAGCCGACGGGGCTCCACCCAGAAAACCAGCGTTGAATGTAGTGAAACGCCATTTTCTGGGTGAGACCCGGAGGCTCCCCGGCAACCCTCCCTCCCTCCGGTCGGCGGTTTTTCGCGTGTTTTGACATCCAGCCTCAGAACTGATGGGTGGATAGCCGGCGTGGGAGGTCTGTGGCTCCCCCTTTCCCCTCCCGGGGAGGGGGGAGCTGCACAGACAGCGGTGCGGTGACGTATGACGTCATACTAGTTTCCTTGTTTTCTGTTGAGGAGTTCTATCCACTAGTTCGGCTTTAGGTAGCAATTTTCACCAGAATAGGGGTTTGTTTTGGAATGCTTACTTTTCTGGATGCATGACCCGGTTGATGGCATATATAGAATGCTTCCTACCACACGGGGGTTTCTATAGGCCATTGCTCCCCTTGCCTCTCTGAGGGGGCCAGGTTCTGGCCATGGTCCCCGGTAGGCCCTAGAACTCCATACACATGACTGATGCCAAAGTCTGACATTAGCATATCAGCCTGGTAAAGCTCCGGGGAGCCTCCGGGTCTCACCCAGAATATGGCGTTTCATTACATTCAACGCTGGTTTTTTAATAAATAACCTCAGCTTGGTCTTATGCCATTAGGACTGTATTACACTGTGCTCAACAGTAGACTTGTAAGATCATAGCAAGACAATGTCGCAGAATGTTCAACGTTCAATACTGAAGATGTGAGCAAGACACTTAGTAACGTAACGCGGAAATCAACTTTCTGGCTGTTGTCCGAATATCATTATTGAAATGTGAACCCCATTTAGCCAAACACAATATCTCCATTACATGTCATACCATATAAATATTACGGTCTGCAAGTTTTAGCCCTCTGTAACACAATGTAACGTAACATAACGCAAATCAACTTTTTGCAGTCCAAAATGTCATTTTGAAATGAAAAGTGAGACTTAGTCCATCTCCATTACATCTCTTACCATATAAATATTGGTGTCTACCAGTTTTAGCCCCTGTAACACATTGTAACGTAACGTGGAAATCATAAAATTTCTACAGACCAAAATAACATTTTTAAATGAAAGTATGACTTAGCCCATTTCCTTTACATCTCATCCCATATGAATAGCCCAACTCCATTACATCTCCTACCATATGAATATTACGGTCTACCAGTTTTAGCCCCTGTAACACTTGTAACGTAACGTGAAAATCATCATCAACTTTCTGCAGTCCAAAATATCATTTTTAAATGAAAGTATGACTTAGCCCCTTTAAATGAAAGTATGACTTAGCCCATCTCCTATACATCTCATACCATATGAATAACCCATCTATATTACATCTCCTACCATATGAATATTACGGTCTACCAGTTTTAGTCTCTGTAACACATTGTAACGTAATGCAGAAATCAATTTTCTACAGACCAAAATAAAAATTTTAAATGAAAGTTTGACTTAGCCCATCTCCATTACATCTCCTACCATATAAATATTACAGTCTACCAGTTTTAGCCCTCTGTAACACTTGTAACGTATCGTGGAAATCAACAACATTCTGCAGTTCAAAATAAAAAATTTTAAATGAAAAGTATGACTTAGTCCATCTCCATTACATCTCCCACCATATAAATATTACGGTCTACCAGTTTTAGCCCTCTGTAACAGTTGTAACGTAACATGGAAGTCATCTTTCTGTCTGATGACCAAATATCATTTTTTGTAAATGTAAAACACGTTCAGCCATTACATCCAAACACAAATAAAATATTACCGCAGGCCTGTTTAGTTCTTGTAACACATTATATCGTTACGTAACACAACGTGGAAATCATCTTTCTGTCTGATGACCAAATATCATTTTTTGTAAATGTGAAGCTTTGTAGATTTAATTTTAAACAAAGGTGGGTCACTAGTCCACAAACTAAGAATAGTGAGTCAGGAAGAATGACTTTGTGAAATATGCACAGAAGAGTTTGGGGAGACGTGATCACTGCCTACAAATTTTAATACTTTTTGTTAACTGTGTCATCACGACATACACCTCTTGGTCTCTTGTTCCGCCTCTCACTAGTCAATAAACACAATTTTGTATAATTTCTCGACTAAAATAGCACTCTGAAACCTCTTTGCACTTTATTTCTTCATTGACACGATCAAAGGAAATCTCACTACTGTATGGATGTCTTGTGTATTAAATATACTGACCTTACCTAGCTAATCATTTTCTTTGAGAAACTTATATGTAGTGATCATATCTCCCGAGTCCACACAAATAACCCGCTCCAACCCACATCCATATTGAGAAAGATAAAGAAGGCAAACATAGCTTGGTTATTGCATCTAGTTTTAAAAAGGGGTAAGAATAAGAAGAGTCATGTTCCATAAAAATACTTTACAGCATCCATTATTTATGTGCAGTAAGAGGGAAACAGGATCCGCACATACAACTTCCAAGCATTACAACGCTAACGAGGTAAGCATAACATAAAAAAAGACAATAATGTAGTAGTATGCTATTAATCAGCTAGTCAAAACTTAACATAACAGATATGATTTCACAGTTTTAACCTTTGCAAGTTTTTCAATGTTTTCTCTTCATTTGTGCTAATTGAGTCAGACAAAATGTGACATTTCATAATTAGCCAGGCAATACACTATTAGCTAGATAGTCAAAACATATAACACACATTATTTCACATCAATTTTTTTCTAGCAAATACGTTTCCTTTAAGCAGTTCATCACATCAAACACCAGCAGTCCACAAAATTCTCTTTAGTCAATAATCATCCTTTACAGTATTTCTTGACTAAAATAGCACTCCAAAACATAAGTGGACATTTTTATTCTCACTGTCGCACTCATAGTCAATAATTTGTTTCGCAGAGTGACAAGTTATGCTTAGTGACGAGATTTCACGGTGAGTATAGTTTAAGAGAGTTCTCACTGTATTAATTACGGTCATGGATATGTTATGTTATGTTTATGAAGATCATTACTTCTTATTTTTACCCATTTTTCCTGCCCCCAGCTTTTCAGTCTTCTCATATTCTTTTCAAATAAAGTTTGCTTACTGTTTTCCAGTAGATTGGCTTCACATTACATATATTAATCAACTTTCAATTCAGTTCAGTTTCTTTTCAATATCACAGCTTTGTTGTTCCCCTGTCAGTATCTAGTTGAAGACCTCGTATTATCAATGTCATTACTACTACTATCAACCATGTATTGGATGTCTCAGACATTCAGTTACAACTTAGTAAGTGTTTAATGAACGTGGGAATCACTTCACGTGTGCTCATTTTAGTTTAGTTTAAAGTTTTCCGTCTTAAATTAATACTACTATCACCAACTATGTATTGGATTGCTCAGGCATTCAGTTAACAACTCAGTAAGTGAAAATCACTTCATGTGAGCTCATTTTTAGTTTAGGATAAGGTTTTCCATCGTAAAATACTATTATCATCAACCATGTATTGGGTGGCTCAACCATCCAGTTTACAACTCAATAACTGTTTACTGAACATAGATATCAATCCATGTGACCTTATTTTTTAGTTAAAAGTTTCTCCATCGTAAAAAAATAAAATAAGGAAACTTTAAACCAAATGACCACACAAGTAACGATTTTGCGTTCAGTAAACACTTACTGAGTTGTAAACTGAGCCGGTCAATACAAGGTTTGTGATAGTAACATTTAATTTTTTTACGATAGAGAAACTTTTAACTAAAAAATAAGGTCAGATGGAGGGATATCTATTTTCAGTAAACAGTTATTGAGTTGTTAACTGGATGGTTGAGCCACCCAATACATGGTTGATGATAATAGTATTTTACGATGGAAAAACCTTATCCTAAACTAAAAATGAGCTCACATGAAGTGATTTTCACTTACTGAGTTGTTAACTGATTGCCTGAGCTATCCAATACATAGTTGGTGATAGTAGTATTAATTTAAGATGGAAAACTTTAAACTAAACTAAAATGAGCACAAGTGAAGTGATTCCCACGTTCATTAAACACTCACTAAGTTGTTAACTGAATGTCTGAGACATCCAATACATGGTTGATAGTAGTAGTAATGACATTGATAATACGAGGTCTTCAACTAGATACTGACAGGGGAACAACAAAGCTGTGATATTGAAAAGAAACTGAACTGAATTTGAGAGTTGATTAATATATGTAATGTGAAGCCAATCTACTGGAAAACAGTAAGCAAACTTTATTTGAAAAGAATATGAGAAGACTGAAAAGCTGGGGGCAGGAAAAATGGGTAAAAATAAGAAGTAATGATCTTCATAAACATAACATAACATATCCATGACCGTAATTAATACAGTGTGAACTCTCTTAAACTATACTCACCGTGAAATCTCGTCACTAAGCATAACTTGTCACTCTGCGAAACAAATTATTGACTATGAGTGCGACAGTGAGAATAAAAATGTCCACTTATGTTTTGGAGTGCTATTATAGTCAAGAAATACTGTAAAGGATGATTATTGACTAAAGAGAATTTTGCGGACTGCTGGTGTTTGATGTGATGAACTACTTAAAGGAACCATATTTGCTAGAAAAAAATTGATGTGAAATAATGTGTGTTATATGTTTTGACTATCTAGCTAATAGTGTATTGCCTGGCTAATAATGAAATGTCACATTTTGTCTGACTCAATTAGCACAAGTGAAGAGAAAACATTGAAAAACTTGCAAAGGTTAAAACTGTGAAATCATATCTGTTATGTTAAGTTTTGACTAGCTGATTGTTACGAACCCGGATCTAGCGTCCGAGCATGGAGCAGTAACGACCGCGCCATCTGTGGGTCAGCTCCCGAAACCCCCGCCAAACGGACGACGACACCTGGTGAGGACGGCGAATACCGGCCACAAGGGCCAGTTTCCAGTCCTGTTCAGCACTCCACACAGCCGCTGCTGACCTCTGGTGAGGCAGTGCTCAGACACCAGCGCCATCTATGGAGTGGATAGGTGGGCGTTTGTGTCTGAGCCTGTAAGTGAGGTGCCTTAGTGTGTCCCAGTTATTGATGACGTGTCTGCTTACAGAGTCGACCTGGGACTGCTGTGATGGGAGTTGAGGGAGTCTACCCGAGGCAGCCGTCTCCAAACCTTGAGTTTTGCTGCAGCAGTTGCGAAGTCGTCCCCCCGGAAGAACACTGTGGTGTGTTAGCCTGCCAGTGGAGTGGCAGTAAAAGGTTTACCCGGGACCGACTGTTGGAGACGATCGTCCACTGGGGTATTGAGGACGGGAGAGTGACTTGTGGTGTCACACGAGGCTCCTGTCCAGGGCGTTCCCCTTATATCGTTCGTGGAGTGGCCTGACCAGCCTTGCTGTTCCGGAACCTGCCAGCAGACCAGCTGGACGTGTGGTTGACGGCCTCCACGGCGGTGCTCCCAGTGGACCTGTGTTTTGGCTGACCTGTGGCCAGGGTAGGCTCAACTTCACAGAGATTTCATTGTGAGGCCACGAAGAAGCACCGAGGACTCAGCACCGAGCGTCTGGATCCAGAGTCTTCAGTTAGAAGACAATTGTGTGAACAATCCCCTTGTATAGTGTTAATACCCCTCCCCCTGTGTACTCCGTTTATATATTTATTTGGTGATGGTAATTATAATCTTAAGTTCTTAACGTTCTTTCCCTTCCCCCTTTAAGTTATTTGCGTCACGGATCACATCCCTTGATGGCCACTACTGGCTTGGGAACGGATATATATCTTCCTCTAACAACATCAGAGTAAGAACCCCGTTGCGTCCCGAGAGGGCCGTAACACTGATTAATAGCATACTACTACATTTTTATCTTTTTTTATGTTATGCTTACCTCGTTAGCGTTGTAATGCTTGGAAATTGTATGTGTGGATCCCGTTTCCCTCTTACTGCACATAAATAATGGTTGCTGTAAAGTATTTTTATGGAACATGACTCTTCTTATTCTTACCCCTTTTTAAAACTAGATGCAATAACCAAGCTATGTTTGCCTTCTCTATCTTTCTCAATATGGATGTGGGTTGGAGCGGGTTATTTGTGTGGACTCGGGAGATATGATCACCACATATAAGTTTCTCAAAGAAAATGATAAGCTAGGTAAGGTCAGTATATTTAATACACATGACATCCATACAGTAGTGAGATTTCCTTTGATGACTGTGCACGTGTCAATGAAGAAATAGAGTGCAAAGATGTTTCAGAGTGCTATTTTAGTCGAGAAATGATACAAAATTGTGTTTATTGACTAGTGAGAGGCGGAACAAGAGACCAAGAGGTATATGTCGTGATTACACAGTTAACAAAAAGTATTAAAATTTGTAGGCAGTGATCATGTCTCCCCAAACTCTTCTGTACATATTTCACAAAGTCATTCTTCCTGACTCACCACTCTTAGTTTGTGGATTAGTGACCCACCTTTCTTTAAAATTAAATCTACAAAGCTTCATATCTAAAAAAAATGATATTTGGTCATCAGACCGAAAGATGATTTCCACATTGCGTTACGTAACGATATAATGTGTTACAAGAACTAAACAGGCCTGCGGTAATATTTTATTTGTGTTTGGATGTAATGGTTAAACATGGTTTACATCTACAAAAAAAATGATATTTGGTCATCAGACAGAAAGATGATTTCCATGTTACGTTACAACTGTTACAGGGGCTTAAACTGGTAGACCGTAATATTTATATGGTTGGAGATGGACTAAGTCATACTTTTCATTTAAAAAATGTTATTTTGAACTGCAGAAAGTTGAAGATTTCCACGATACGTTACAAGTGTTACAGAGGGCTAAAACTGTTAGACTGTAATATTTATATGGTAGGAGATGTAATGGAGATGGACTAAGTCACACTTTCATTTAAAAATATTATTTTGGTCTGTAGAAAATTTATTTCCGCATTATGTTACAATATGTTACAGAGGCTAAAACTGGTAGACCGTAATATTCATATGGTATGAGATGTAATGGAGATATTGTGTTTGGCTAAATGGGGTTCACATTTCAATAATTATATTCGGACAACAGTCAGAAAGTTGATTTCCACGTTACGTTACTAAGTGTCTCGCTCACATCTTCAGTATTGAACGTTGTACATTCTGCGACATTGTCTTGCTAGGATATTACAAGTCTACTGTTGCGCACAGTGTAATACAGTCCTAATGGCATAAGACCAAGCTGAGGTTATTTATTAAAAAATGCTATTTGATCATCAGACAGAAAGAAGTTTTCCACGTTACTTGTTTCTCCTCTCTTCTTTCCTGTCTCTTCTGAATTCTGGTGAGCCCACTCATTTGGACTCTCGGACTCGCACCCTTTCTTGTCTTGATCTTTCTCTCTGTTCTTCTTCTCTTTACTTAGATTTCACGTGGCAGGTTCTTGATGACCTCCATGGAAGTGATCATTTCCCCATCCTTGTTTCCTTTCTCTTTTCGCCCTTCCCTCTCTTTCCCTAGGTGGCAGTTTGCTAAGGCGGACTGGACCCTATTTTCCCTCAGTGCTACTCTCTCTGACCTCTCCCTTCTGCCCCTCTCTCGCGCTCTCCTCCTTTTTCATGACACTGTCTTCAACGCTGCCCTCCGCTCTATTCCTCGCTCTTCCTCTCGGGGTCCACGGAAGTGCGTTCCCTGGTGGAATGCGGACTGTGCTAGGGCTGTCCGCTGTAAGCGTGCAGCCTGGAAGAGGCACCGCCGTAGGCAAACGACCGATTCTTTTCTTTTCTTTCGGAAAGCGAGTGCGGTGGCCCGTAGGGCCATCCGTACGGCTAAACGTGAATGTTGGGCATCTTATGTCTCAACAATTACGTCCGAAACCCCTCTGGCCCAGATCTGGAAGCGTATCCGCAAGATAGCGGGTAAGTTCGTTCCCGATGTTTCCCCGGTCCTTCACCTCCATGATACTCTTGTGGCGGACCCGTTGCAGGTCGCTTCCGAACTGGGTTCCCACTTTTCTTCTGTTAGCTCTGGTCTTCATCTTCCCCAATCTTTCCTTCTTCGTAAACCTGTCCTTGAGTCTCGTCCTTTAGATTTCTGCACTCATCTTCAGCTTCCCTATAATGATCCCTTCTCTCTCTCTGAACTTCGTTCTGCCCTGGCCCTCTGCGGTTCTACGGCGGCGGGCTCCGATGGTCTTCATTATGAGATGCTTCGCCATCTCCCTCCGAGCACGTCTCAGTATTTACTGAGTCTGTATAATCGGATCTGGGAGTCGTCGTCAGTCCCTGAGGACTGGCTCGATGCCGTTGTCCTCCCTGTTCGCAAACCGGGGTCTCTGGGTACTTCCCCTAAGGACTTTCGCCCTATTGCTCTCACAAGTTGTGTCTGCAAACTCTTTGAACGTATGGTTAACGTTCGTCTGATGTTGTTACCTGGAACACCATCACCTCCTCTCCCCTTCTCAATTTGGTTTCCGCAAGTGCCGCAGCACGACAGATGTCCTGGTGAACTTGGAGGTCTATATTCGTACTGCTTTTGCTGCGGAGACCTCTGTTGTTGCCGTCCTTTTTGACCTAGAAAAGGCTTACGACACCACTTGGCGTTATCATATCCTATCTCAACTTCATTCTTTTGGCCTTCGTGGTCATCTCCCTCTCTTTCTCCGCAGCTTCCTCTCTCGTCGTTCCTTTCGGGTGCGCCTTGGTACCGCTCTCTCTCCCTCTTTTCAGCAATACGAAGGTGTGCCCCAGGGTAGTGTTCTGAGCACTACTCTTTTTCTGGTTGCCCTCAATGGTCTTCTTTCCTCTCTTCCTTCTGGTGTCTTCTCCGCTCTCTATGTTGATGATCTTACCCTTTGTTGTCAGGGTGATGATTCGCCTCTCCTTCAACGCCGGCTTCAACTTGCAATTGATGCCGTGTCGTCTTGGGCCACAGGTCATGGCTTCAAGTTCTCTACTTCTAAGACTTGTGCCATGACTTTTACGCGGAAACGGGTTGTTCTTCGTCCCTCTTTGTCACTTTATGGTCATCCCCTTGAATACAAAGATTCCGCGAAGCTTTTGGGGTTATTCCTTGACACTCGTTTGTCTTGGTCTCCCCATATCTCTTACCTCCGCGTTGAGTGCTCTAAGGCCCTTACCCTCCTTCGGGTCTTGTCCCATACTTCTTGGGGGGCAGATAGGCGCACTCTCCTTGCTTTACATTCCTCTCTCGTCCTGTCTAAGCTCGATTATGGTTGCCCTGCTTACTCGTCTGCTTCTCCTTCTACTCTTCGCCGTCTTGATGCTTTGCACCATACTGGGTTGCGCCTCAGTTCTGGTGCCTTTCGTTCGACTCCCATCCTTAGCTTGTATGTTGACACTGGCTTCCTGTCTCTCCAGGACCGCCGTGATCGCTACTGTCTTCGCTATCTTGCGCGGTCCTTGCAACATCCTTCCTCTCGCCTCTGTCGTGCTTTAACTTTTACCCCTCCTGCGGTTCCTGTTCCTCTTCACCACCTCCCTCTTTCTGTCCGGTTATCTCGCCTACAGGATTCTCTTTCCGTTCGTATTTCTGATGTTTCTCCTCGTGTTGTTCCTTCTTTGCCCCCGTGGAGGGTCCCTCTTCCGCGGTTTTGTACATCCTTGACCCGTATCACTAAAGCTTTTACCCCTCCTACGGTTCTAAAACGCCTTTTCCTCGAGCACTTTTCTTCTCACTCCCGCTCCGTTTCTGTCTTCACCGATGGGTCTAAGTCAGCGGACGGTGTTGGCTACTCTGTTGTTTTTCCTGATCGCACTTATATGTGTCGCTTGCCTCCGGAGACTAGCATCTTTACAGCGGAACTTTATGCTATTCTCTATGCTCTTCGTCTCCTGCTTTCTCGTTGTCAGTCTTCCTTTGTGGTTGTTGTTGACTCTCGTAGTGCCCTCATGGCTCTCGGGTCCTTTAATCCGGTTCATCCAGTAGTTGTCGAGATCCAGCATTGGCTGTTTCTCGTTCACAGTAAATTTAAGTCGGTTGAGTTTTGTTGGGTTCCCAGCCATATTGGTGTGTCTTTAAATGAGCGTGCGGATGCTGCTGCCAAGGAAGCTGTCCGCTCTTGTCCCATCTCTTGCAAAGGCATTCCGTATTCCGACTTTTACCCGGTTATCCATTCCTCAGTCCTTACCCGTTGGCAGGCTTCTTGGTTGTCTGTTACTGGTAACAAGCTACGTACTCTTAAATGTTGTGTTTCCTCGTGGCCGTCCTCCTTCCACCGTAACCGGCGGTGGGAAACAGCTCTGGCGAGGTTGCGTATTGGCCATACTCGCTTAACCCATGGTCACTTGATGGAGCGCCGCCCTGCTCCTTATTGTCCTAGTTGCATTGTCCCTCTTACGGTCGTGCATGTCCTTCTTGAATGTCCTGACTTCCAGGACGAGCGTGTGTCTTGCTTTCCGACCGCCCCTCGCGGTCACCTGTCCCTTGATAGAATTCTTGGTGACTCGGATACTTTTGATATCGTTCGCCTTATGCGTTTTTGTTCTCGTATTGGCATCCTTGGTGATATTTAGCGCCCTCTGATTATTTTGCGTATTTGATGGTGCTACATAGCCTTCCCGGTTTGGTGCCTTCTTTTGATAATTACTTACTTACTTCCACGTTACTTAATGATGATATAATGTGATACAAGCATGTGCTAATATTTTATTTGTGTTTAGAATGTAAGGGCTACAGGAGATTGTCTAGACTTGCTTACATTTTCAAATGTTATTTATTTAGGCAGTAGAAAGTTTATTTTCCCACATTACGCTGCATTGATTGTGTATGTGTGTGTGTGTGTGTGTGTGTGTTACAAGAAATGAGCGCTAATGCTGATGTGTGTCACAAGGTCTGGAAGGCAATATTTGGTGTTGGATGAAGAGGGGGATGGAGATTGAGTAGACACGCATACATTTTCAAAGGCTATTTATTTAGGCAGTGGAAAGTCTGTTTTCCCCCATTACACTACATTGACTGTGTTTCAAGAACTGAAAATATACATAACCTAGAGTTATTTCACTATCGACTCATCCGATCTTATTCTCATCGATTGCTGTTTACATTTGGATGATGTAGGTCTTAAGAGACAGCCTTGAACAAGGGGATAATGAACAAGTCAATTTAATAATAGTATCAAGACTAAATTTTTCCACATTTGTCTTATATATGTTTACTTTGCTTGGAATTTGTATGTGTGGAACATGGCTCACCTAAGGGAGAGAGAATGAACGGCGCGTTTGAGGTATAGCGAGGACTGACCGTGATGTGTATGTATGAATGTTTGTTTGTTTTACCACAGTGAATATGAAGCTACATTATGTTATGTCTACCAGTTGTTGAATAAACGTTACGTTACGTTACGTTAAGTGATACAAGAACTAAACAAGCTTGTGCTAATATTTTATTGTGTTTGGAATGTAAGGGCTAAACACGGTTCACATTTCAATATTCAGACATCTGACCGAAAGTTGCTCCTTACTCTTAAAATGTTATTTAGGCAAAGAACGATGTTACCATGTTGGTCACGTTACATTAATGATATTTGGGCAAAGAACGATGTCATCATGTTTGTCGTGTTACATTACAAGGTGTCGTGTTACATTACAACTATTAAATGATCTGAATAGAGAGACAGAGAGAGTAACCACTGACTGACTGTTATGTGTATCCCTTGCAGTTGTGTATACAAAAAAAAAATATGATTTGTTATAATAATAAGATTGAAGACCACCTTATAACTCTCGTTACTCTTAAAAAATGTTATTTGAACAAAGAATAATGTTACCATCTTGGTCACGTTACGATACAAGGGGGTTTACTTCTCCTAACTATTTATTTCTTTATTATTCTGTATTGTTGGAAATTAACAACACTAATACACTACTATTGTATTATAATACATCATCATTATTATATACTAACTACAGTAGTTACTAATTTCACTAACGGTAGTGTCAACATAAATTAACCATTTCATCTGCGTATTAGTGCTAGAACTCTCATGAAATCGAGTAGCAACATTGCGTCAGATAATGTCTAGATAGACACGTTTATTACCAATGTGTTAAAGAATTGAATGTCGTTCTCTAAAATTATCAGTATTAGTGTAATAATAACCTACGGATAATATGATTCCCGATAATCTAAAACCGAGAGTTATTAACTGAAATTGTTAACTAGTGGCACTTTATCTGTTATGTGCGAATGCCATGGAGAAAATAAAATCTTCTCCATTTCTCGTTTAACACCATAAAACGAGAATATGATAATATTTAAATCCCTATAATTACAACCCAGTTCTCATTAATGTATTACATCCATAATTGCACGGAAAAGCAATTATTTGTGATTAATAATTTCTGTGGTGAATGCGAGAGACGGGTTGAGGGAGGCGGCGACGCCATTGTGTGAGTGAAGGGATCACTGGCGTGAAGGGTGGCGAGACACGTGGTAGTGATTGGGGAATTTATCGGCAAGAATTATGCTGATACTCGGTCAACAGTTAATAATTACTTATCCACGTGTTCTATTGTGCCCAGCCAGTTAATAACGCGTCAACAATTGAAGCCAAGACCCGTAATTACACGTACACAGCAGTGGACGTCAGGGACTGGCTGATGCGGTTTCGGCAGACCTCAGTATTTAATACGCTCATGTTAAGTATATGTTTCTCGTTTGATGCATAATCCTAGATTATATATTTGTGAGTAGTCTGTCGTCATATAGCGAGGATACCCAATATACAACGTTAGTAAAATTTCGACAATTTCCTCCGTTTTCATGAATATTGAAAATAAAACGTAGCCTATTCAAATGCTACTTAAATTTCTCTGATTTCAGCGTGTATACGAGGAGTCATCAAGTTGTTTCTCATCATTCGTGATATTCACCTCGAGTTCTTTCTTTGTGGAGATCCTGTGACCACGAGGACGAATGACGAAATGATGTTACAGAAATCGTCTTAAAGCTAAGACATTTTTCGTACAAATTTATTTAATATGATTATTGATTCTTATATAATTCCTGTAGAATCTTTGCATTGAATAGATTATTACCAGAAATGATGATTGGTAATTAATGTGTTTGCTCTGACTGTTGCTCAGTAATTCATGATCTTTAATATTCACAATTTGAGTTCTCATATTTTGAATCTATAGTAGTTTAGATTTATTATATCATTTACTCAACAATGAACTGGTGGCGAACCACACTGGTTCCTAGATATATATGAATTTCTAGAAATACCCCCCCAATGTAGGTCTTTGAGGCTCTGACTTTAATTAATTAATAATACAGTCCATTCATTATTTCAAGTGATTATCCTTTTAATGATTATCCATAGACACTGGTTCTCTAGTGTTATTCTAATGATCACTTTTATTAGTTTTCCCTCTTTTCTCAAAAGTGGGTGGTCCTTCGATTTATTAAATCCAATGAGTAAATAATTGAATATATGAGTCAAGCCCCAGATATCCCACATTATGGTCCTTTGAACCGGATACAATCCAATTAATATTAATTAATCACTAACACCAATTATGTGATAACCATTATTGGGCTATACAAATATTTCAATTTACAGCTGTCAGCAGACTGTCCATTATAGCCTAAATTTAATCCATAATTACTTATTCACTCTAGTCAGTGAATCCATTAACATTTTAGGATCCAGTATACTAATTCAAATTACTGATCCCATACTAATTAATCATTACTAACCCTGATAAGATTATATTCCACAATTAGGAAGTACATTCAGGTGTTAAATATTATTTACGGCAGTAGAATACTTGCCAAACACAATTAATTCTCTTGTGTTCATTTAATTAATTTCTTGTACACATAATTTCTACCAGTGTATATATATTATATAAAATTACAAAATCCAAAAACATAGCACTATTTACACATTATTGCACCACATTTATTGTAGTTATTATGCCAACCCAACGGAGGTAGGATATTTCAGACTGACACAGTACTAAGATTTGTACAAATTCAGTCTACACCGATAGCTGCATTAATAGGTAGGATTATTACCTAACTAACACTGTTAGACAGTGTTGGTGCATTATTAATTTATATAGTGCTGACCCTAATGGGTGGGATTAACCATTTATTGTGTAATTATATTTTATTACATATTTCTATGTACATCTTTGAGTGTTACTGTAAGTTCACTACCCATCCAAGGCTGATTTTGAAGAGCTAAGCTAAGGAACACCTGTAGTGATACCAAGGCACCACTCAAATCTTAGTTGCTTATTATTAGGTAGGTAGCTAACCTTTAAATGAGGTAAATTATAATCAGCCTCAAGAAAATTTCAGGCTGTCAATAATTATACCTGCTCTACATACAGGAGCAAGTACCATAGCTGTCCAAGTAGCTATATAAGCCCTATAAGGCTCAAACTTACAGCCAGAATGGCTACTCCAGAAAAAACTGGAAGAATCTTGAGAGGTCTTCAAGATCACCTGTCAAGACTACTTGTCAAATGTGACAACTGTTTAGGAACTAACTCAGTTGACGTCTTCAGGCTAATAAGTTCCACAAAGGTGGCTAGTCAAAAATATGACTATGTAATGGTTATAATCGAGTCTTATAGGAACATACTCCTTGTCAGTAATACTGACCCAGACGAATTGCGTCTGCTAGAATCTGATCTTGCCGATTATGAAGATATCATTCAAGACAAGTTAGACCAATATAACAAAGTACTTGCAACACAAAATGTTCCTGAGTGGATAGAACATTTTTTTAGTAGACCTACACCCGAGCAAGCACCCAGCTCAGATGAAATACATGAGCTACCTCAAAATGAGGAGAATCCTCTAATCAATACTGATACTACACAGGATCAACAACTGAAGTACAACCTTCATTTTCTACCATCTCATCTAATACAACTTCACGTAATAATTTATTTACAGAGTCTGATCAATTTTCAGACAGCTCTTCTCAATGTTCCCTGGATTCTATAAATTCAATGCATGAGGCTACTGAATTAACGAGCTCCTCACAGGAACCCAGAGAAACAAGTGAAGCTGCAGATGAAACTCTTAGTGAAGCTGCAATAATCAGTGAATCTGAACCAGAAAATGATAAAGCTAAAGCTGCAGCAGCAGCCGAAGCTGTAATTAAAGCTGAGGCTAAGCAAGAAGCCTCGAGCAATACAAGTAATGGTCACAATTACTCACACCCGCCTTCTAGAGTAAGTGCTAACAATGAGAAGACTGTTATAAACCTTGTACACCAATTACTAGATTTATCTCCACCAGAACAATCAGTTGACTCTTTACAAGCCTGCTTGAGTCACTGTTAAATTCCCTCAGTAAAGAGGTGGATCACCCAACTGCTGAGTGGATGACTAAAATTATCATCCAGAGAAAATTGTCTGGTGACACACTCAATAAATTATATGTATACCAGAATGGTAATGTCTTGTCAATGCAGGATATATTTGCAGGTTTGCGCAATATAAGCAATCATTCAGCAAACCAGGCACTTAATGCCTCTTCTGAATGCACCGAAACTGTACCCACATCAGTTTCCTTACCTGGAACTCCTAAAGTGACACTGTCACCAGGTAATAAGGGTACTAATAATCGATGTAATAACAATAAGTCAAACACTGATTCATCAGTAAGGCCCAAGAGCCCCACAGGTGCTCCTAAGAGACCAAATAGTCCAAAGAGCACTTCCAAAAGCCCAGTAATTGCTCCACAGAGTACACCAAGTACTCATAAGAAAATAAATAACAAGCAAATGCAAGCAACAAAACCATCACAACCTGCAGGTATTGTTTTACCTAAACCGGTAACCCCTAAACGAGCTGTAGGATGGGGAATGTGCTTGTTTTGCAATCAAAAACATTCTTTGTACAAATGTACTAATTACCCTAATAGAGACACAAGAGTCAGACGACTCAAACAGTTACACAAATGTACTAGGTGTCTCAAATCACATGATGTTAATAGCTGTGATACCCCACTGAACACCTGCAAAAGGTGTAGAAGGGGCAAGCATCATGCTGCACTGTGCAAATTAGTCAGGACAAATTATATCAATCCTAGAATAGGAGGTAGAGAATCTACACCAGTACAGTGCTGCAAGGTGCGAGATGTGTACAGCGTAATTTCACAAGCATCTCAAGTGGATGCTGCCTTGCCCACTGCCCAACTTCAAGTAAAGAACAAAGGAGCCAAGATCACCACTCGTGGATTATTTGATCAAGGATCCCAGAGAACTTTCATTACTCAGTAACCAATCAGACAGGTAAAATTAAACCTGTCAGGGTTCATGATAAATCGAGGACCCCATGAATACTCAGTAGTTCAACCGCTTGTACGACTAGGTAGTCATGACAAGGCTGTCCAAGCCATTGTTGTAGATCAAATACCTTTTGACCTAAATATTAAGGGTCTGGGGTACACAGCCCACTTCCTGCAGGAACGTGAAATTAATTTGGCTGACAACAAGTTAACGTCTGACCGCCTTAACAATGTAAATGTACTAGTAGGAGCAGACTACTAATACCAGTTCATAACTGGACATGTTAAACGATTGGGCATGAATATGCTCCAATCTGCAGGTGGCTACTTACTTACTGGTAAAGTTCTGAATGTGAACAAGCCTAGGCCTGCTAACAATAATAAATTAGTCAGCAGTAAATCAATTCTCCAGCAGCAAGCTAAAATGAGAAACACAGCTGAGTAATAAACCCAGATTGAATGTAGTACAATTAGTATTCGCTGAGATGTTTCATAGCTCTCAGTGGAAAACCAGTGGTCCGTACCTAAACAAGTACAAGTCACAGCGACCAAGCCATTGAATTCACTGCAGACCTAAAATTATTCTCGACAAGTAATAATTGACCACACTCATTCTCCCTAGGTTATTAATAATATTAGGCTAGAGAATCTAGCACTCCCTAGGTAATTAATAATATTAGGCTAGAGAATCTAGCAATCAATGCATCTAGCATTTCCTGAATTTAGCAATACTATGAAGTCATCAAGCAACTTCTATAATTATAAATTCACTGGGACCAAGTTCCAAAATACCTGCGCTTAAGGTTTGCCAAGAAAACCTTATTAATTCAATGTTTTCTGCACTAAGAGTTAGTGATAAATACTTGCATCAATTTTTGTTTGAGCTGTTTTCTTTCGTTTCTGCTTAATTATTGTGGGAGCGCAGCACGAACAAACTTGCAAACTTACCAATACGTAAGTGAATCTACAGAGAACTAATATCCTGTGGAAACGTTTTAGTTGGGAAATGTTACAAATTATCTTTGAATAGGATTAATCGTGGCAGTAATTAAATTTCCAGCAGCCTTAGGTTTCCCTTTGTTTAATGCATTATCATTAAACCATCAGCATTGTTACTTAACATGCTTAATGAGCTCAATATAGCTCACCTTTGAGTTAACGTAATATTTGAGCAATTTAATGTTCCCCATGCTAATACGAGCACTGCTCGCCATGATAATTGAACGCTACAATGCTCCCCACGCTAATTCGAGCACTGCTCACCAGAGAATCTGCCTAGATTTCATGCATAGCTATCCTTCAACAAGGATCTTGCACTAATAACCCAAGCTAATCTTACAGCTCACCTATGAATTAACGTAATAATTGAGTGCCTTATTGTTCCCCATGAGAATTTGAGCTCAATATTGCTCGCCATGATAATTGAACGCTACAATACTTCACCTCGTTAGTTCGAGCTCAATATAGCTCACTTTGTTAACTCTGTTAACGAGCTCAGTATAGCTCACGCTGTTAACTCTGTTAACGAGCTCAATATAGCTCACTCTGTCAATGAGCTGAATATAGCTCACAATGTTAACGAGCTCAATAAAGCTCCCAATGTTAATTTGAGTACATTACTGCTCACAATTTAGCTAGAGTAACTCCACTAAGAATTAGCGAGTTATCACAATTAGCTTATTCCTCTACTTAGGTAGGTTAGAAATTTAAACCATTTATTTAGGTAGGTTTAGGGACTTTAATTAGTGTCAACTGAGTACTAGCCTAGTCTGTACTCACAATTAATTACAGTTGACTATACTTAAAGAGACTGATTTAATAAACTCAATTTTCATCTAAAGGTTGAGGATGTATTAATGAGTTTACAGTGTCAAGCCTATGAGCTGCAATTCAATTAGCTCATGAGTCAGAATGACTAGGCTAGTAATCTCACTGTCGACTCAGAATCTTCCTTGATTTTAATGAACAAACCTTTTCAGTTCACTAATATTACACTATTTTAGCTAGTTAGCAAATTAGTTATACCATCAGTCAGAATGACTACTGCACGGCAGTACATATTAAATCAAATTTCCTCATTTGATTTTGGGGTGATCATGATACTCCGTGATGTTATTGTCTAGTAACTCAATAGTTACAAGTTACAGCGACCCTAGACAGTGGCCTTACTGTAGTGTCAGAGTCTCCTTGAACTTGAATGACCCAATAATACTTTACTGTATAATAATGTAGAATACAACTTATACAATAATGTTATCAGTTCTTAGGAACTTTTTCTGAGTTTGCCTACAATTCAGCAACTACATAATACACCATTATATGTCACTGCGACCCTAGTTGTTGAGTTTATTGTAAGCTTTAGGGAATTCTTGATTAGAGATAACTTAATCATTTAATATTTCAATGTTTATTTCATGTTCCCATAATGACTTAGAGTATTATCTGTCTCTGACAGATTCGGGACATTCGTTACTAATGTACTAATTTACTACTAATCTATAATATAACTTCGGAATGGGTACGTCAGTACTCAGAACTGCTACCCGAGAATTCCACCCCCCCCCCCCCCCCCGGAGTTATGCTGGAAATTTCCAACACTAATACACTACTATTGTATTATAATACATCATCATTATTATATACTAACTACAGTAGTTACTAATTTCACTAACGGTAGTGTCAACATAAATTAACCATTTCATCTGCGTATTAGTGCTAGAATTCTCATGAAATCGAGTAGCAACATTGCGTCAGATAATGTCTAGATAGACACGTTTATTACCAATGTGTTAAAGAGTTGAATGTGGTTCTCTAAAATTATCAGTATTCCGTGTAATAATTACCTACGGATAATATGATTCCCGATAATATAAAACCGAGAGTTATTAACTGAAATTGTTATCTACTGGCAGTTTATCTGTTACGTGCGAATGCCATGGAGAAAATAAAATCTTCTCCATTTCTCGTTTAACACCATAAAACGAGAATATGATAATATTTAAATCCCTATAATTACAACCCAGTTCTCATTAACGTATTACATCCATAATTGCGCGGAAAGGAATTATTCATGATTAATAATTTCTGTGGTGAATGCGAGAGATGGGTTGAGGGAGGCGGCGACGCCATTGAGCGAGTGAAGGGATCCCTGGCTTGAAGAGTGGCGAGACACGTGGTAGTGACTGGGGAATTTATCGGCAAGAATTATGCTGATACTCGGTCAACAGTTAATAATTACTTATCCACGTGTTCTATAGTGCCCAGCCAGTTAATAACGCGTCAACAATTGAAGTCAAGACCCGTAATTACATGTACACAGCAGTGGACGTCAGGGACTGGCTGACGCGGTTTTGGCAGACCTCAGTATTTAATACGCTCATGTTAAGTATATGTTTCTCGTTTGATGCATCATCCAAGATTATATATTTGTGAGTAGTCTGTCGTCATATAGCGAGGATACCCAATATACAACGTTAGTAAAATTTCGACAATTTCCTCCGTTTTCATGAATATTGAAAATAAAACGTAGCCTATTCAAATGCTACTTAAATTTCTCTGATTTCAGCGTGTATACGAGGAGTCATTAAGTTGTTTCTCATCATTCGTGATATTCACCTCGAGTTCTTTCTTTGTGGAGATCCTGTGACCACGAGGACGAATGACGAAATGATGTTACAAAAATCGTCTTAAAGCTAAGACATTTTTCGTACAAATTTATTTAATATGATTATTGATTCTTATATAATTCCTGTAGAATCTTTGCATTGAATAGATTATTACCAGAAATGATGATTGGTAATTAATGTGTTTGCTCTGACTGTTGCTCAGTAATTCATGATCTTTAATATTCACAATTTGAGTTCTCATATTTTGAATCTATAGTAGTTTAGATTTATTATATCATTTACTCAACAATGAACTGGTGGCGAACCACACTGGTTCCTAGATATATATGAATTTCTAGAAATACCCCCCCAATGTACGTCTTTGAGGCTCTGACTTTTAATTAATTAATAATACAGTCCTTTCATTATTTCAAGTGATTATCCTTTTAATGATTATCCATAGACACTGGTTTTCTAGTGTTATTCTAATGATCACTTTTATTAGTTTTCCCTCTTTTCTCAAAAGTGGGTGGTCCTTCGATTTATTAAATCCAATGAGTAAATAATTGAATATATGAGTCAAGCCCCAGATATCCCACATGTATAGCGAGAAAAGTGTGCAAGCTGATAGCTTGCGGATGTCAAGTGTGAGGGGAGGGAGCGGTCGGCTAAGGTGAGCGGTGTCGCCTCATTTAGCCTCAGTCATGTGTCATCCTTTACAGAGGTGAGCCGCCTCGGAAGGCTCGCTCCCCGCTAAAAAATGTTTCCCTCCTTCAGTAAACGCTAACCTACTGACTTTGACTGTGTTTACTAAGTGATGTGCCGTGTGGTGACACTTCTCAGGTCGATGTGACGGTATGTGGACCTGGTACGTACCACTCTAGAAGGTAAGGGATGGGAGGGAGAGGGGTGGCTCACTCTCCCACCCTGTTTACAAAAACAGTGCGGCTAAATTCGCACTTTCATTTGTACACACCGCTCCCTTGGAAATTGTATGTTGAGGTCATGGCTCATCTTTGAGAATGAACAATGACACACACTCAATGCTATGAAGAGGTTTGTTACTCAGAGTCCTAGCAAATTATGAATATATCTATAATGTGTTTACCTCGTTTATGGCGGGCTGGGGAAATGTGAAGTGGGGAATTGACGACTGGCAGCTGCATGGGAGGGGAGTGAGGGGTGGGTGGGACATATGACCACACCTTAATGTGTGAGGCTCAAAGACTACACACCAGTACAGTTCTCCTTTCTTAGCGGTATGTGGGCTGCCTGCTGCTATGTGCCGGTGTGAATGTGTTAGGAGTATGGTATGCGGTATTGCTGTCACTCCCAGCAGTGTGGTGGTGGTGTTGGTATGTGGTATGTCCTGCTATGTGGATGGAGGGGGGAAGGGGAGGACGTGACTGACTATGAAAGAGGTTGATGATGACATTCGCAACAGTTAGGCCTCAACCTTTGAAGAGGTAACCCATGTGGTCATGTAGTGTCACTCCTCAGAGCTATGTGGTAGATATGGCCCGCATATCCTTAACGCTCTGGAAACAGGGAGGGTACATAAAACTGTCATTCTTTAAGAAAAAATAATGACTCTACTTTCACACACAAACCCACTGCTAGCTGTTACCTCCCTTTTCCCTCCTTCTCCCTCATTCTCCCCTCCAATCTTAAGACCCTGGACTCTCACGCTCCCCTCAACACTTCCTGCCCATGTAGGGGGGGGGGGGGAGGAACTAATGGACGTCATTGATCTCCTCTCAGGTATGGGGGCTCCCCCCCTCCCTCCACAACATAACCTACATACGCCTCCTCCTCCCTACATGACCGCATACCATCCACATAGCTTCCATCCCCTACCCAACATGTCTCACTCAAGTGACGCCTGGCCGGACGCCACGCGTCAAAACATCCGGGGAAGCACAGAAACCTTTGAGATGATGTACACATGCCTACATACTCTCCTACCCCACACAACATGTCACCCCCCCCCCCCCACTCCCCATCATTCCTGACCGTGTAACCAAACACCGGACGCTCACACGCGTCCGACACACCCCAACTTCCGGGAAAATTCCCCTACAACCCTTTGCGACTAGACTCCTGCGCTTCACCTGGACAGCTGGCTCTAATGGAGCCACCTGGCAGCTGGTGCGTGCAGTTCTAGTCGCACTTTTCACTACTACTTTCTACCAAATATTCCTAAAAAGTTTTGTATCATAGCACAGTCGAAGAGCATTTTATCCTAGTTTCACCTATTCCATCTGAACTTCCAATACTCAACATCTAATCCTGGCACAACATCCCCCATTCCCAAGACCATTTCATAAAGCTAGTGCTCTGGTCGTCTAGCTATTTCCAATTTCCATATGTGTGGTCTATCATCAATTCTACCAAACCAGACCTATCCTAACACAGCATTAGCTAAATTCATCCAAATTATCCCAATACGTGACAATTCTAGTAAATTTATACTAATTATGTAAAATCAAAACCCTAAATTCTACTAAATGTACCTATGCACATCACATCCAGAGCACGAGTTGACTGTCAGAGCTGATAATGGCTACTTCTAACAACCATTCCCCCCTGGATTACAGCTAATTTTGCTAATATATTATTATTAGAAGTGTGTTGTTACTAGGTATTTTCTTCATATTACCACAACTGAACCACCTTGGACCTAACCTCTGATACGACATATACTCAGAAAAGAGTTAATTTCGGATATGAACCTAAATGCCTGTGCCTAACCTGTAGGGGTCTTGGAGCTTTATTGAATATTGTATCTATATTCTTAGAAAAGTGAAGTTCTGGATATGAACCTAATCGCACTGTGCCTAACCGGCTTGGATCTGTGTTGAAAACTGTATCCATATTCATAGAAATGGGATGTTTTGAAAATGAACCTAACAGCCCCTCACCTATTAAACTTGGATTTATGTTCAATAATGTAGCTATATTATTGGGTAAGTGTTTTGTTTTCACACCTAACCTCCCATTATCTAATTTCAAATTTATCGTATTTTATGGAAGAAAAGTGTTGATTATGCACCATCCCAACCTCCCTGGACCTAACCTCTGATACATGGATCTTGGTTCAATATTACATAAATTTCACCAGATGGTTGCATCATATTCTTAGACATTTTTTTATACATCAATACAACCATCCCAACCTATCCTCTATTACCGGGGGGGTGGGGGAGGGGGTGTTAACGGGAAATGTGTTAATAATGGGAATTTTTTCGTCATCAGTTCAACATAACCATCCTTAACCTAACCTTATACACCTGGATCTAAACTCCATTTTACAACACATTTTTTCAGAAGGGAATATGACTCACTAAAATTATACAATTACCCAATTTTCCTAATCCTAACCCCATAACTTATTACAACAAATTATACTATATATTTAAGGTAGGAATATATTTTCTTATATTAACCTAACATATCCCTAATTCTCCCCAATAATTTTTAATTAACCCTATACTATAATTTCGAGATAAGGGGGGTCTAAACCCCCTAATTACTTCCCATGGTTGTACACATAGCTACTACGGATGGTTGAACATATAGCAAATTAGGATGGGTGTACACATTGCAATTACGGATGGTTGTACACATAGATAATACAAATGGTTGTACACATAGCTACAACGATTGGTTGTACACTTATTCATTACGGATAGTTTTACACATAGCTAATATGGATGGTTGTACACATAGCTACTTCGGATGGTTGTACACATAGCTATTTTGGACTGTTCTACACATAGCTGCTACGGTTGCTTGAACATATAACTATTTCGGATTATTGTACACATTGCTAATACAGATGGTTGTACATATAACTACTACGGATGGTTGTGCCCACATGTACAACGGATGACTGTATACATAGCAAACACATATGGTTGTACACATAGCTACTACAAATGGTTGTACATATAGCTAATATGGATGGATGTACAAATAACTACTTCGGATGGTAGTACATATTGCTACTACGGATAGTTGTACATAAAGCTGCTACGAATGGTTGTAAGTAAAGCAACTACTATTGGTGGTACATATAGCTTCTACGGATGGTTGTACATACAGATACTACAGATGATAATACATATAGCTACTACGGATGGTTGTACACATAGCTACTACGGATGGTTGTACACATATCTACTTCGAATTGTACATATAGCTACTACGGATGGTTATACACATATCTACTTCAGATTGTACATATAGCTACTACATATGCTAGAACCTATAGCTATTTCGGAAGATGGTACATATAGCTACTACGGATCTCTGTACACATAGCGATAACGGACGGTTGTACACATATCTTCTTCGTATGGTTGTACACAAAGATACAACAGATGGTTCTACATATATCTAATGCGGATGGTTATATATATATAGCTACTGCAGAGGGTTGTACACATAGCTTCTATGGATGTTTGTACACATAGCTACTTTAGATTGTGATTTTGCTACTTCAGATAGTTACTACGGATTTTGGTACCCATAGCTACTTCGGATGGTTGCGAACATAGCTACTTCGGATGGTTGCGAACATAGCTACTTCGGATGGTTGCGAACATAGCTACTTCGGATGGTTGCGAACATAGCTACTTCGGATGGTTGCGAACATAGCTACTTCGGATGGTTGTGAACATAGCTACTTCGGATGGTTGCGAACATAGCTACTTCGGATGGTTGCGAACATAGCTACTTCGGATGGTTGCGAACATAGCTACTTTGGATGGTTGCGAACATAGCTACTTCGGATGGTTGCGAACATAGCTACTTCGGCTGGTTGCGAACATAGCTACTTCGGATGGTTGCGAACATAGCTACTTCGGATGGTTGCGAACATAGCTACTTCGGATGGTTGCGAACATAGCTACTTTGGATGGTGGAACACAGATACTAAGGATGGTTTTACACATATCTACTACCGATTTTTGTACACATAACTACTTCGAATGTTTGTACACAAAACTACTACAGATGGTTATACTCATATCGGATGTACACGTACAAAGGAAGCAGCCATCTAACTCCCATGTACCTATTTACTGTTAGGTAACAGGGGACATCACAGTGAAAGAAACATTTTGCCCATTTGTCTCCGCCTCCACCGGGGATCGAACCCAGAACCTCATAACTACGAATCCGAAGCGCTGGCCACCCAGCTGTTTGGCGCCCTGTAGTTGTGCACAAAGATAATACGGATGGTTGTACACATATATAATGCGGATGGTTGTACAGATAGCTACTATAGAGGGTTGTAAACATAGCTACTACGAATTGTTGTACTCATAGCTACTTCGGATGGTTTTACAGATAGTTACTTCGGATGGTTGTACATATAGCTACTACGGATGGATGTACTCATAGCTACTTCGGATGGTTGTACACATAGGTACTTCGGATGGTTGTACATATAGCTACTACGGATGGTTGTACACAAAGATACTACAGATGGTTGTACACATATCTACTACAGATGGTTGTACTCATAGCTACTACGGATGGTTGTATACATAGCTAACATGGATGGTTGTACACATAGTTATTACGGATGGTTGTAAAAATAGCTAATACGGATGGTTGCACACGAACCTGTCCCCAGAGGCCCACATCAAAAGAATATCATCAGCGGCATGCAGGACTGGCCAACATAAGAACTGCCTTTAGAAACTTGTGTAAGGAATCGTTCAGGACCCTGTATGCCACTTATGTCAGACCAATCCCGGAATATGCAGCTCCAGCCTGGAGTCCATACCTAGTTAAACACAAGACAAAGTTAGAGAAGATTGGTGGTATGCCACCAGGCTCGTCCCGGAACTGAGAGGAATGAGCTACGAGGAAAGGCTAAAGGAGCTGAACCTCACGACCCTGGAAAACAGAAGAGTAAGGGGAGACATGATAACCACCTACAAAATTCTCAGGGGAATTGACAGGGTGGACAAAGACAAACTCTTCAACACGGGAGGGACACGAACAAGGGGACACAGGTGGAAACTTAGTACCCAGATGAGCCACAGAGACGTTAGAACTTCAATGTCAGAGTAGTTTAGAAATGGAATGCATTAGACAGTGATGTGGTGGAGGCTGACTCCGTACTCAGTTTCAAATGTAAATATGATAGAGCCCAGTAGGCTCAGGAAGCTGTACACCAGATGATTGACAGTTGAGAGGCGGGACTAAAGAGACAAAGCTCTACCCCCACAAGCACAATTTGGTGAGTACAATTAGGTGAATACATAGTTACTACGGATGGTTGTTCTCATACCTACTTCGGATGGTTTAACACAGCTACATCGGATGGTTGTACACATATCTAATACGGATGGTTGTAAACAGCTACTACGGATTGATGTATACACTGCTACTACGGATGGCTATACACATAGCAACTACGGATGGTTGTACACATAGCAACTACGGATGGTTGTACACAGTGCTATTTTGAATGGTTGTACACATAGTTACTAAAGATGTTTGTACCATTAGCTACTTCGGATGGTTTTACACATAGCTAATACGGATGGTTGTTCACATATCTACTACTATTGGTTGAATACATCTACTACGGATGGTTGTACATATCTAATACGGATGGCTGTGCCCAAAACTACTACGGATGGTTGTACACATAGTTTCTACGGATGGTTGTACTCATATCTACTATGGATTGTGGTTCACATAGCTACTACGGATGGTTGTACAAAAAGCTACTACAGATGGTTGTACATATATCTACTACGGATGGTTGTACACATTGCTACTACAGATGGTTGTACACAAAGCTACTACGGATTGTTGTACACATAGTTACTATGGATGGTTGCACATATAGTTACTACGGATGGTTGTATACATAGCTACTACGGATAGTGGTACATATAGCTACTACGGATGGTGGAACATATAGCTATTTCGGATGGTGGTACATATAGCTAATACGGATGACTGTACACATTGCTACAACGGGTTGTTGTACACATATCTATATCGTATTGTTGTACACAAAAATACTTCGGATGGTTGTACAAACATCTAATGTGGATGGTTATACAGATAGCAACTGCAGAGAGTTGTACACACAGCTTCTACGGATTGTAGTGCACATACCTAATTAGTATTGTTGTGCACAAAGACACTATGGAAGTTGTAGGAAAAAATACTACAGATGGTTGTACTCTTATCTAATGCGGATGGTTTTACAGATAGCTACTACAGAGTATTGTACACATAGCTACTACGGATGGTTGTACAAAAAGATACTACGGATGGTTGTACACTTATCTAATGCGGATGGTTGTACACTTATCTAATGCGGATGGTTTTATAGATAGCTACTACGGATTGTTGAAATCATAGCTACTTCAGGTTGTACACATAGCTGCTACAGAATGTTGTACACATGTCTACTACGGATGCTTGTACATATAGTTACTACGGATTGTTGTACACATAGCGAATACGAATGGTTGCACCCATAGTTACTATGGAGGGTTGTAAACATAGCTACAACGGATGAATATACACACAGCTACTACAGATGGCTATGCACATATCTACTTCGGATTTTTGAACACATAGCTACTACGGATGGTTGTACATATAGCTACTGCAGATGGTTGAACACATAGCTTCTACGGAAGGTTGGACACATAGCTACTATGGATGATTGTACACAAATGTACTGAGGATAGTTGTACATATATTTACTACGGATGATTGTACATGGAGCTACTACGGAAGGTTATACAAATATCTACTACGGATAGTGGTACACATAGCTACTACAGATTGTTGTACATATAGCTACTACTCTTGGTGGTACACATAGTTACCTCGGATGGTTGTACATGTAGCTACTATGGATGGTTGGATATGTAGCAACTACGGATGGTTGTATACATAGTTACTGAGGATGGTTGAGCATATATTTACTACGGATGGTTGAACACACAGCTTGTGGGAACCGACCTTTGAGATTTATATTTATTTAATTTATATGAATTTATATAGAATTTATATTTATGTTAATTTATATATTTCGATAGCAATTGGTATGATGTTAAGTGGACTGTATTTCTGCAATAATCTCACAAATCGATCCCTACACATTAGGGGGGGGTTATATTAAATTTATATATATGCAGCCAATCAAACTACAGTATTAACTACATATATTGGTATACATTGAGGAGGTTCCTTATCTTATTGTACAGCAGGCGTAGTCCCCCAGGTATTATTAGGATGTAGACACCAAATTATCCTCGTTTGAGGCTAGTTTCCATCACCCAGTAACTGATGAATCAAGTCTTGCTTCCTCTTCCTGTTCCTGTCAAAGGGCACTAGCTGTAAAGCCAGAATCCTATTATATGACAGCAATATCAGAGAAAACTCTGTATATTAAATAATAAGGACCAAGGCTTAATTACCTTTTATTATGAGGCGGGTTCACATTCTAACCGGGTTGCCCTTATCTCCCTAACATTTAACTGGCCAGAAATGATTAGATAAACGGGTTTCGGTAGGACACTTTCCTTGATTATGTTGACAGCGTGTTGATGATGGAAGACCACTACTCTGATCCTCATCACACTTCGTCCAAGAGAAATTATAGGAGCTGAATTTGCTCCACTGCGCCTCTGGTCTTAACAACAATGGCTGACCTCTTCCTCCTCACTGACGCCTTTGCACTTTGTCCAGATGTCAGTAACTGACAGAAGGGTCACATGTACTCTATTTTGGTACTGATAATTAAGTTAATTCAAATAAGATTTTTTATGATGGTAAAAGTCCAAAGACTAATGTATTTAAGAAAAATTCCCAACTGAATATTTGGTGAATTTATAATAGTATGTGGTAATGATATCCCTTTTTCTATTGACGGAAAATTCCACTACAAGCTACATTTTCTAGGGGAAACTTATGTATACAACAGCAGCAATATTATCTGCCTGTTGAATGTAATATTATTAAATGGTGTCGGGTTTTCCGACACAGCTAGTACGGATGGTTGTACATAGCTACTATGGATGGTTGAACTCATAGTTACTACAGATCGTTGTACACATACCTACGAAGGATGGATGTACATATAGCTACTACGAACGGTGGAACATATAGCTACTACGGATGGTGTCACACAGCTACAACGGACGGTTGTAGACATATCTACTTCGTTTCGTTGTACAGAAAGATACTATAGAGGGTTGTACACATAGCTACTACGGATGATTGTACACATAGCTACTACGGATGGTTGTACACATAGCTACTTCGGATGGTTGTACGCATAGCTATTTTAGAAGGTTGTACAGATAGCTTCTACGAATGTTTATACATATATCTATTGTGGATAGTTTTAGACATAGCTACTATGGATGGTTGTACACATATATACTATGGATGGTGTACACATAGATACTACGGATAACTGTACACATATTACCCACGGATGGTTGTACATGGAGCTACTATGGATGAATGTACAAATATCTACTAGGGATAGTGGTACATATAGATACTACGGATGATTGTACATATAGCTACAACTATTGGTGACACACATAGCTTCTACGGATTGTTATACATAGAGCTTCTACGGATGGTTGTACACATAGATACTTACGATGGTTGGACACAAAGCTATTAATGATGGTTATACACATATCTACTACGGAAGAATTTACTCATAGCTTCAACAGATGGTTTTACATATAGCTACTACGGATTGTTGCACACATAGCTAATACGGATGGTTGAACACATAGTTACTAAGGATGGTTGTACACATATCTACCACGGAGTGCTGTACACATAACTACTTCAGATGGTTGTGCACATTGTTACTACGGATGGTTGTACCAATAGCTACTACGAATGGTTGTACACATAGCTAAAACGGATTTTTGTACACATAGTACTACGCATGAATGAACACATAGGTTCTACAGATGCTTGTACACATATCTACTTTGGATAGTTGTACATATAGCTACTATGAATAGTTGTACACATAGCTAATATGGATGTTTGTACACAGAGTTACTTCGGAATGGTTGTACACAGAGTTACTTCGGAATGGTTGTACACATCGCATCTACAGATAGCTGTACACAAAGCTACAACGGATGGTTGTACTTATAGATACTACAAATGGTTGTACACATATCTATTACGGATGGTTGAAAACATAGCTACCACGAATGGTTGTACATATATCTACTACAGATGGTTGTACACATTACTACTGCGAATTGATGTACACATTTCAACTACGGATGGTTGTACATGCATCCGAATGATGGATGGATGTAAGTATACATTGTAGTTTGATGCATAATTCTATAGTTTATTACTGTGGGTAGCCTGTCGTTATAACATCCGCCGACCACCAACACAACGCTAGTTTCTTTCAACGTTATTCTCCAATTTCAGTGAATAGTGGAATAATTTTCTAGCTTAGTCAAATGTTACCCAATTTTCCATGATTACAGCGTGTAGGCGAGGACGAACCAAGCCTTCCTTCCTTTACCTGTTCACCACTGGTGTTTCCTCCTTTATTTGGACGATGTGATCAAGGCTGGGAGTCGTAAAACAGGTTTAATGAAGTCTTCTTTCAGCTAAGCCTTAACCCTTATTTCGTAGAATATTTGACCCTTATCATTATTATTTCTAATATGCACTTTCTTATGCATATAATATTTAAGAGGAGTAACATAAATCAATAATTTACTGCTCAGTGCTCAATAAGTTTGCATCTATTATTTCCTATGACTTCATAATATTTCATAGATTTGATTATTTATTATATTCTGGTCTTTTAGAATTTAAATTAAATTTCTGTTTCTATAATCTTAACTAACATCCTTAATGAACTGATCACGAACCACACTAGTTCCTTGATATATATATTAATTTCTAGATATACCCCCAATGTTGACGTTTAAGGATTTTAACTCTCAATTAATTATTATTAGAGTCCATTAATGCTCTTCAAATAATTGCTAAATAATCTAACATACATAGGCACTAGTTCCACAGTGTCAGTCTCATAATCTCTTTTTCTGTTATCCCTCTTTGCTCAAAAGTGGGTGGTCCTTCGAGTATATTGATTTTCTTAAGTAAATATTCTTACATTTGAGTTAAAGTCCCAGATCCCAACAGGATGGTTGTACACATAGTTATTACGGATGGTTATACACAGAGCTACTTCGAATGGTTGTCCATATAGCTACTTCGAATGGTTGAACACATACCTACTTGGGATGGTTGAACACATACCTACTTGGGATGGTTGTGCACATATCTACAACGGATGATTGTACACAAAGCTAATAAGGAGGGTTGTACACATAGGTACTACGGATAGATGTACACATAGCTACTACGGATAGATGTACACATAGCTACTACGGATAGATGTACACATAGCTACTACGGATAGATGTACACATAGCTATTACGGATAGATGTACACATAGCTACTATGGATTGTGGTACATATATCTACTACGGATGACTGTACAAATAGCTAAATACGGATAATGATACATATAGCTACTACGAATGGTTGTATACATAATTACTCAGGATGGTTGTACACAAATCTACTACGAATGGTTTACCACATAGCTATGGATGGTTGTACACATAGCTACTATATATAGTTGTATGCAAAGCTACTAAGAATGGTTGTTCACATAACTACCCTGGATGGTTGTGCACATAGCTACTTCAGATAGTTGCACACATATCTATTATGGATGGTTGTTCACATTGCTACTACGGATGGCTGTACACATAGCTACTATGCATTGTTGTACACATATCTACTTCGGATTGTTGTACACATATCTACTACGGATGGTTGTACACATAGTTAATACGAATTGATGTACACACAGCTTCTATTTATGGTTGTGCACATAGCAACTACGGATGGTTGTACACATAACTACTTCGGATAGTAGTACACAAAGTTACTACGGATGATTGTACATATCGCTACTACAGATGGTTGTACACATAGTTACTATGGATGGTTTTACACATAGCTACTTCAAATGATTGTACACATAGTTACTCCGAATGGTTGTACACATAGCTACTACGGATAATTGGACACATACCTGCTACGGATGGTTTTTATTTCTTTTTTATTTATTTTTATATAAGGTACATTGGGATTGTGAGGATACATTGCATAGTAATTACATTCTTGTAAAGCCACTAGTACGTGCAGCGTTTCGGGCAGGTCCTTAATCTAACAAATACAAATACAAAGATTTATTCAGGTAAAGTACATTCATACAAGGTGAAATACAAAAGTTGATGGATTTATAGATAGAGCTAGTACATACAATGCCTAAAGCCACTATTACGCAAAGCGTTTCGGGCAGGAAAAACACTAAGTCTAACACTTAATACTAATTGAGATTAAAGTATAAATTGTGTTGAGAAGAAATAAGAAAAAAATGAAAAAAGGGGGGGGGGGGAACATGGCAGAAAAAAAAAAAAATTGGTCAACAAACAGCATTGTTTAAAATCGTAGACATGGGTTGACATTTAGGGGTGAGGTAGGCTACATTGAGTTAATTAGGTGGTACTTAGTTTTTATCTTAAACTGGTTGGGAGAGGTAGAGTCTTCAACATAATTGGGAAGGTCATTCCACATTCGAGGTCCCTTGATTTGTAAAGCATTTCTAGTTTGACTAAGTCGTACTCTTGGAATATTTAAATAGGTATTTGTTTCTTGTGTGGTGCTCATGGGATCTGTTACAACCTTCTAGGAAGCTTTCAAGGTCAGGATTGACATTACAGTTCAGCGCTTTTTATATATAAAATACACATGAGAGGAGTTGCAGTGACTTAATATCAAACATATTCAGAGATTTGAGTAAGGATACAGAGTGATGTCTGGGGCCAGAGTTAGATATTGTCCTAATAGCAGCTTTGTGTTGAGTAATTAGAGGACGTAAATGATTTTGGGTAGTAGAACCCCAAGCACAAATACCATAGTTGAGATATGGATAGATGAGAGAGTAAAGAGTTTCGGGCAGGAAAAACACTAAGACTAACACTTAATACTAATTGAGATTAAAGTATAAATTGCATTAAATTGCATTAAATTGCATTAAAATTAAAGTATAAAGTATATATATGTATTTCACCAGGGCAGGGCGAAATACATAATATCTGATCTTAGAAAGAATGCCAACAGTTTTTGAAACTTTTTTTGATATATTTAGAATGTGTCCTTGGAAATTCAGCTTGCGGTCAATGAGAACGCCAAGGAATTTGCCATCTACTTTGTTACAAATTTGGGTATTGTCAATCCTGAGATTGATTTGATTTGAGGATTTATTGCTAAACAAAATATAGAAAGTTTGGTCAATATTGAGGATGAGTTTGTTGGCAGTTAGCCAGTGATGGACTTTATTTAGCTCAGTATTCACTGTGAAATTTAGAGCAAGGGGGTTAGGACTGGAGTAAATGAAGGTCGTGTCGTCAGCAAATAGAATTTGTTTGAGATGTTGGGAGGCATTTGGGACGTCATTTATGTAGATGAGAAAGAGGAGAGGGCCAAGCATGCTGCCCTGGGGAACACCAATGTTGATGAATAGGGTGGGAGAAATTGAATTATTCACAGAAACATATTGGAGCCTGTCAATAAGATAAGACTTAAGGTACTGCAGGGAGTGTCCTCTGACTCCATAATGAAATAATTTAAGAAGAAGGTTTTGGTGGTTGACGGTGTCAAAAGCCTTACGCAGGTCCACAAATAACCCAAAAGGGAACTCATTTTTATCAAGAGCTGCATGTATCAAGTTAATTATACAAATAAGTGCATCGTTAGTGCATTTTTAGGGTCTGAAGCCATATTGACAAGAGCTAAGTATATTGTGTTTGGCTAGGTAAGAGTAACGCTGCTTGTAGATAGGTTTTTCAAATAATTTAGACAAGTTTGGCAGAATTTATATAGGTCTAAAGTTGTTAACATCAGTGGGATCACCACTTTTGTGGACAGGGGTTACTCTTGCTTTTTTTTAGAATATCTGGAAAGGTTTGGAGTTCAAGTGACTTGTTGAAGAGTAATGCAATGGCAGGAGCTAAAGATCTGGAGGCTTTTTTTGTAAATCAGAGTTGGTATCTCCTCAAGGACACTAGACTTGGTTTTAAGGGAAAAAGATTATGTCAGTAACATCAGTGGAATTAGTAGGCATTAGGTACAGAGACTGTGGATAGTTACCTGTAAGATAGTTCTGAATATTAGTACTGGAAGATGGAATATCATTTGCAAGGGATGACCCAATGGAAGAGAAGAACCTATTAAACTCAAAAGCAGTATCAGAGGCTGAAAGAAGACCATCGTTATTTGACAGGAGTATTGGTTTGCTATTTAAAATCTTCTTTGATCCAATATTTGTGAAACTGTGTTCCATGTTTTCTTAATGTTGCCCTGTGTGGGTAATTTTATCTTCGTAGTATTTAATTTTGGCTTTTCTAATTATTTTAGATAGCAATGATGAGTAATTCTTCGAAAATTCTTTGGTGACTTGTAGATTGTAGGACTAGTTCAGATAGGTATACTGGTATAGTATAGAATAATAGATTGTAGGACTAGTGATTTGGTTTAATACTGAACTGTAAAATGTTTGAGAAATTTTACTGTTTTATATAAATCAGTAATTATGGATTTAAGATAAATCTAATTTATCCAGAATAGATTTAATATTAATTATGATTCATTAATAACAGTCTACTTCTCTAGACTATCTCGGTTCATTGGACCGAAAGGGATGTTGGGCTCTGAGCACCGATATAGATTAATATTAATTCTGGTTCTTTTTGTTGATCCTCCCTAGGACCTCGGTTCGTAGGACCGAAAGATTTGCTGAGAAAATCTGGCTCAAGATATTAATAATAATGAGAATAAATTTCGATATCTACGAAGGATCACCCAATAATGAAAAGGGAAATAAAAAAGTTGATAAAATGGTGAAAGATTTCCTTTATGCTGGCGAAGGAAATCCTTAAATTCTGGCCATGACTGGAGGCTAACAATGACTTTCTCATGTAACACAAAACGTGCATCATCTTTGGGTTATCTTGAGGTTATCTTGAGATGATTTCGGGGCTTTTAGTGTCCCCGCGGCCCGGTCCTCGACCAGGCCTCCACCCCCAGGAAGCAGCCCGTGACAGCTGACTAACACCCAGGTACCTATTTTACTGCTAGGTAACAGGGGCATAGGGTGAAAGAAACTCTACCTATTGTTTCTCGCCGGCGCCTGGGATCGAACCCAGGACCACAGGATCACAAGTCCAGCGTGCTGTCCGCTCGGCCGACCGGCTCCCATGTATGGGTGTATCCCCGGCTTGGGTGTATCAACAGATAACCTAACAATTGCCAGGTAGTCGATATCAGTAGGCTCAGAAAAAATGCACGTTGGTCTTCGCCTCAACCTTGGTGAACCATGACTCTAATAAGCGGGATTCAACAGCGAAAAGTGGGAACCATTTCCTGAGCTGACCTCTGGATATTAGTAAGAGCAATTGTTCCAGTTGAGTCCGAAGGAGTTGCAACAGTGGTCGGCATTGTCACTACTGTTGAAGTGATGTTTGAACGCAAATTATAAATAAGTGACCAGGCATCAGAAATAGAATACACAAAAATAAAACATAAAAAAAAAATTGGGTAAAGTAAGGAAATGGCAGATATAAAATTATTAAATTGTACTAGGCAACAAAATAATTGTAAAACAAGCAAAATTGTAAATTAAATTAGCAATCTGGTATGAATATGGCTGGAATTATTTACGTAAATTAATTAAACCAGGCTAAGCACAACAAATTAGATTATAAAACTGGAAAGTGTAATGGCAATTTTCATTAAAAATAATTCAACACTCATCAAGAGGCAATGCAGGTAATATGGGTTTCTCACAAACAAATTCGTAAACATAGTCACTATGTGCAACATGCTAAGGCAAAATTTGAATGTCAAATGATTAAAGAATAAATTTCAAAGAAAGGTCTGGAGAAATATAAAAAAAATTCTATCGTGCAAATCCTTAAATGCTACTAAAACAATTAGTTCTTACTTCTCTGAACTTTCAACTTACTAATAACACTCTAGTAACACAATTAATGTCCGGTTATCTCGCTTACAGGATTCTCTTTCTGTTCATATTTCTAATGTTTCTCCTCATATTGTTCCTGCCTTGCCTCCGTGGAGAGCCCCCCCCCCCTTCCCAAGTTTTGTACGTCTTTGACTAGTATTACTAAAGCCTTTACCCTTCCTACGATTCTGAAAAGCCACTTCCTTGAGCACTTTTTTTCCCACTCCCACTCTATTTCCATCTTCACCGATGAGTCTAAGTCAGCGGACGGTGTGGGCTACTCTGTTGTTTTTCCTGACCACACTTATATGTGTCGCCTCCCTTCGGAGGCTAGCGTCTTCACAGCAGAACTTTTTGCTATTCTCTATGCTCTCCGTCTCTTGCTTTTTCATTGTCATTCCTCCTTTGTGGTTGTAGTTGACTCTCGTAGTGCCCTCATGGCTCTAGGGTCCTTTAATCCTGTTCATCCGGTGGTCATCGAGATTCAACATTGGCTGTTTCTTATTTCTAGTAAATTTCAATCAGTAGAGTTTTGCTGGGTTCCCAGCCATATTGGTGTTTCTTTCAATGAGCATGCGGATGCTGCCGCTAAGGAAGCTATCCGTTCTTATCCCATCTCCCGTAAAGGTATTCCTTATTCCGACTTTTCTCCTGTTATTCATTTCTCCATTCTTGCCCGTTGGCAGGGTTGTTGGTCCTCTGTAGTTGGTAACAAGCTGCGTACTCTCAAACGTAGTGTGTCCCTGTGGCCTTCCTCCTATCACTGTAACCAGCGGTGGGAAACTGCTTTGGCAAGGTTGTGGGTTGGCCATACTCGCTTAACCCACAGTCACTTAATGGAGCGCCGCCCTACTCCTTATTGTCCAAATTGCGTTGTTCCTCTTACAGTTGTGCATATCCTTGTTGAATGTCCTGACTTCCAGGACGAGCGTGTGTCATGCTTTCCAACCGTCCCTCGCAGTCACTTGTCCCTCGAAAGAATTTTAGGTGAATCGGATACTTTTGATATCGTTCGCCTTATGCGATTTTGTTCTCGTATTGGCAACCTTGGTTATATTTAGCGCCCTCTGAATATTTTGCACTTTGATGGTGCTACCCATAGCCTTCCCGGTTTGATGCCTTCTTTTGATAATTACCTTACCTAACACAGTTAATACACAGTGGAATTACTGTGGGAAGCAGGAAATGTTGAGATGACTCGGGGAAACTATGTGTGTGTGAGTGTGTGTGTGGAGTCGCTACTACTCAAATATTTAACAAGTCACTGAAAGATTAATACATATAATATGGTGGATTTGTTAATATTGAACCCTATTAAACTATGGCACAATAAGCCTTAGCTCTTAATTACTTAACTCTTAATTACTTAACTGCAGGCTTTACAATATAACCGTGGCCAACATGAAAAATGGCAAAAGGCGTGTGAAAAGCCACATGTAGCGTTTGTTTATGTTTGGTGTGGCAGTCTGCGCTCTTTGCGGCAGTGGCACGTAGTTCAGGTGGAACCCCACTAGGATGCCGGGAGCACGACAGTAGTGCTGAATCAACGATATTGCGTCGATGATGGCGAAGGAAGCACAATTGGTAGGCAGGAGTGTAGGCAGAAATTACTGCAGAGTGGTGTGGCAGGGGCTGTGGCGGTGGTGGTGACAGGAGGCGAGGTGGCGACACAAGTCAAACGTTTGCAATCCACCAATTAGTCTCAAATAACTACACAACACAACTGATGATCAGTTGAAACTTGAGACAATGATTGCAATAGCTGGAACAGTACAGGCAAATACACACAAGGTTTATTGCTGACGGCTTGGGTGATGATGGGTGGGGCAGTTCCCAAAATGGCGCGGGAAATTCAAAATGGCTGGCGCGGGAAATCTTCCTTTCCCCTCACTGTTGAAATGGCGTTCTCACTTGTAAATATTTTGCCTTACTTCTGAGAACGTTGACCTAGAGTAGTGGTTGATGGTTGGACCCCGGACTGGTACAATATCATTGAATATTGACGATGCGTTGGGTGGCGGGAGCTGGCTTTGTTAGTGGGTTGAGGTGTCTGGAGACACGTGACGGTATAGGCACTTGAGTTTTTGTTTCTCAGAAAAATTAATTCTGAATTCCACCGCTGCCACAAGTATTCGTTACCTTTAGATGTACGGTGCTTGCTTGGTTGTAGAGAATACACAGAAGTTTACTTCAGTAGTTTATTGGGTAAAATCAACAAGGAATAGATGTGGCCTGCCGAGGTCCTACCTAACTCTGGTCTCGTGAGATACTGAGCCCTACCTCATGTGCGGCCAGTGCGGCTCTATGGAACATGATGTCAGAGGCCTACTCGCCTGGGATTGGCTATAACACAACCGTCATACAATTTGAGTACTAACACCTATAGATACTTCGGATGGTTGTACACATATCTACTAAGGATGGTTGTACATATAACTACTATGGATGGTTGTATACATAGCTACTACAGATGGTTGTACCTATTTCTTCTTCGGATGGTTGTACACACATAGCTATTATGGATGGTTGTACACAGAGCTACTACGGATGGTTTTACTTATAGCTACTTCTGACGGTTGTACACATTGCTGCTGCGGATGGTTGTATGTATAGCTACTACGGATGGTTGTACACATAGCTACTAGGGATGGTTGTACACATAGCTACTACAGATGGTAGTACACACAGCTACTACTGACGGTTGTACACATAGCTACTACAGATGGTAGTACACACAGCTACTACTGACGGTTGTACACATTGCTGCTGCGGATGGTTGTATGTATAGGTACTACGGATGGTTGTACACATAGCTACTAGGGATGGTGGTACATATAGCTACTACAGATGGTAGTACACACAGCTACTAATGACGGTTGTACACATTGCTGCTGCGGATAGTTGTATGTATAGGTACTACGGATGGTTGTACACATAGCTACTACAGATGGTGGTACATATAGCTACTACGGATGGTTGTTCATATTGTGGATAATTTATATATATTTCAAATAAGGCGAGTGGACTTTAAATTTAATTATTTTATGTAACACAATTCCCAGAGTAGGGGAGCAAAATTTTCATTTTAAATTTTTAAATTCAGATGGTGCAGTAGTTATCTAATATATTTTATTTCAATATTTATTCTGTTACTCAAAGTTTATATATAATTTATTAATTAATTTTTATAATCTACTGCATTGTCTGGAGTAGTGTTACTAGTCAAACAAATTCTCATATGTCCAAGTAAATCCGTAGACTAGGGTAAACCTCTCGTAGCATCGTCCTGGGTGGTAAACGAGGTCATTGGAGAGAACTGCTGCCTCCAGTCCCACTCTTCATGTTGATAACTCCGCTCCTGCCGCCAGTTCAGTTATTAGATCGGGAAAACTCTATTATTATCAATTCAATTATACACAAGTTGAAATGACGACGTTTCGGTGCGTCCTGGACCATTATCGAGTAGATTGTGTCAAAATAAACTTAATAATGTTCCAGGATGGATCGAAACGTCGTCGTCTCCTCATCCTTTGATGTGTTGTTTGGTCATCATATCATCAGCCATGTTATTGTGACTCATCGTTTGCATACGCAAAGGAAGGATTAATGTTGAATAATTATTATTTTACTTGTGCTGTGGTTATGCTGTACAGCATGAACTCCAATCACACCACATTCACCCCCTTTTTCAGTGTCAGTGTAGTTAACAGATGGGTTACACAAGGCAGTGATGTGGTGGAGGCCGTCTCCATACACAGTTTCAAATGTGGATATGATAGAGCCCAATAGGCGCTGGAATCTGTACACCAGTTGAGAGGTGGGATCAAAGAACCAGAGCTAAACTCCTTCAAGCACAATTAGGTGAGTACTTTAACCTATAAAGTTACTGGCCGGAACTAAAGACAGGTAATTAACCTGTCTTTACAGTTTGTGAGGTAATGAACCGCTAGTAATCTCCAGAACAGTTTATGAGGCGGTGTTACGGTGCCCTCTCCTATTTCTTTCGTTTGCCGGCTTAAAGAGTCATATCAGCTCTTCCTACTGATTCTCTGAGGTTCAGGGAGTCTATTGATATATGTGGCGACCAGACCGGCTGCCAGTTAAGGGAGAACGTTACATTATAAGTTGTAAGTAAGGGGAAATTGGCGCCCTGATATAAAATGAAAGAGTATCCCCTAATGCAGATATGACGTTTTGGAAGGGACACTAGCCGATTGCGGATTTTTTTTTGAGATATATACAAGAGTTGTTACATTCTTGAACAGCCACTAGTACGCGTAGCGTTTCGGGCAGGTCCCTGGAATACGATCCCCTGCCGCGAAGAATCGATTTTTCATCCAAGTACACATTTTACTGTTGCGTTAAACAGAGGCTACAGTTAAGGAATTGCGCCCAGTAAATCCTCCCCGGCCAGGATACGAACCCATGACATAACGCTCGCGGAACGCCAGGCGAGTGTCTTACCACTACACCACGGAGACTGCATGATTGGCCGACTTAGGTCGCAGGCGACCAGTCAGGGCCTGCCATGACGTCACCGAGTGCCCCGGGCGGCGCCAACGTCAGAGTTGACCTGACCTTGCAAGCGAGAGGACGCACCTCGGTCAGCTCTCAAGGATTTGAGGCTCTACAAGCCTTTCTTAGTGGATTAGAGCTGGCTATCGCAGCCCATCTCACGTATTGGAGACCCCGCGCTTCTGGGAAGCAAAAAAGGAACCAAGTTTATTGAGCAAAAGAGTGCCAAACTTGGAAATATTCGGCGACGACGCTGAACGTTGAGGGCCTGGAAAGGTGTGGCGGGCAAGCCTAGCTGTGACCGGGTCACATCCACTGAGGATTTTGGAAGGACGACACCGTTCCTAGGACAAGGAGGAATGCCTTGTGGAAGGGGCGAGTGTGGGAAAATAGTGACTAGCTCAGCGCCCATCGATGAACCAGCATTGGGGTAGCTGAATCTCAGGGATTGGAACGGCGATGACGCGAAGGCTCCACGACACCTGAGGACCTGTGGAACGTTCCTGGATCGTCAAGGATCGACTCAGGAAGCGTGGGAACCTCACACCATCGAGGGATAGGCGTCGTGAGCCAGGAATGTAAGGTAGATTATTTTTCCTCCCATTACCCCTTGTGTGAGTAGGCTAGTTAGGCCACAATATTTACTTATGTGTGTGGCAATAGGACATTAATACTTTAGTAGTAGAATAGGCTGCAAGGCAGCTTGTGTCCAGGACTGTCAGAGGGGACAGTGTGTATGGATGGCAGGACAGTGAAGAAGAGGCACCGACGTGGTGAAGAGGCCCTCCTGTGAGAGAGTGTGGGACTCCTGTCTTTCTGCCCAGTTGAAGGATTGTTGGAGGTCGTGGAAGAAGAGGCTGACGATCTCCAGACTTATTATCCTTATTTTCATATTCATGTATTACTTGTGATTGTATGTGTGATCATGTAATTTGCATCAGTAAATTCACACATTTTATCATTGTGTTTAAGTGTGCCTCCATTTATAATATTTCTCTATGAGCATACACGAAGGTTATCATAGTACCACCTAGGGAACACTACGTTCTCTATAGAAGTTCTTATGGCCTGGAGAGTGACAAAGACAGCACGGCCAATATAAAAGTGTACCCTTAGCCATCCGATCAGTATCAGTGCCTGAAAGGTGGCAACTAGTAACGTAGTGGCTAGAGAGAGGTAAAGCCACACAGACCTTCCTGGGAGAGTACCCTGGGCCGACAGTCTAGTAGCAGATCTATGGGAGTAGCAATCTTCTGGCTACAAACAATATATAATACACCCACTGAACTGCATTGCTGGGGTGCAGATATAATACCCAGCTGGCGACCTTGTTAAGAAGAAGATAGAGAAGACAGGCGGGAAAGGAGTTCCTGCAACCTTTTTGTCTGGCAGGCAAGACTCAGGGAGGTTATTGTTATAAGGTGAGCCTGAGTCTTCCTTCACTCCTCCACAGGTCTAGGCCGGAACTGTTAACAGCAGTTTCCCCGTGTTTGACTGAAGGGCTTCCAGGGTGAATCAGTGGCACCCCTTTTGTGGTGGAAGCAAAGACCTGCGGAGGTGGGCATTGTTGGTCTTCTCCTGTGTGACCAAGGAGACTCCAGTGAATCCCGGGAGTCGGAGGGGCTGAGTATTCGGCCTTTTGAGCCCCTAGCAGCTGAGTGCTAGCAGAGCCCCGGCCCACCTCCACGTGACAGCGGTGAACCGCTAGTAGTCTCCAGAACAGTTTGTGAGGCGGTGAACTGCTAGTAGTCTCCAGAACAGTTTGTGAGGCGGTGAACTGCTAGTAGTCTCCAGAACAGTTTGTGAGGCGGTGAACTGCTAGTAGTCTCCAGAACAGTTTGTGAGGCGGTGAACTGCTAGTAGTCTCCAGAACAGTTTGTGAGGTAATGAACTGCTAGAAGTCTCCAGAACAGTTTGTGAGGTAATGAACTGCTAGTAGTCTCCAGAACAGTTTGTGAGATAGTGAACCGCAAATAGTCTCTAAACCAGATTTAACAGTCATAAGCAGCGAGTTTCAGAGAATTTATATCCGCGTCGTGCAGCACGGTGTTGGTATACTTAGAACGCACGTACTTCTTAATATAGCACGTGCGTCAGCCTGAAGGCCTGGTCGTGCCCTAATGGCGGATGACCCTCCCTCACCCCCACCTTGTGGGTCAGCGCCAGAATAATATTATTACCGCCACTAACATTTAAATAATTGGGAATGTATTTGTTATTCGCTCAATGTATCTATAAAAGATTAGATTCAACCTCCACACGTTAATTTAACAAAATAGTACAATTTCATATTCATATTTCATATTATTATGATAATTATTGTATTATGACGTATTATTATGAGGAAAATCCCTTCGAAAAAAAATTAAATATGTATTTAATTGCATAGATTTAAATTGAAGACGAATTCTCATGAGAATGGAATTTATAATTTAAGGTAAAAAAATGTATTTAATATAATATGTAGGAAATGATTTCCAACATAAACTTAAGGAGAGAGGGGGGGGGGCACAGGTCTGGAAACCCAATCCATTCACCTGCCACCCATCCTCGACTTAAGTCTATTACATTCAGCGGTCAACCCCAAGGACGCATTCATAAATTTTAACATGCTGTTCATTCAAAACGGGAATTTTCTCAAGTATAAATTAATATTATAATATATTAGCATATTGTGTATAAATAGGCATAGGTTAGGTTAGGTCAGGTGTTTAGGTTCTGTTGGCGATTATTTGTATTTGTAGTACGTGGGTGAAGCATTTGCAGCGTTGTGGTTCGAACAAAATTCGTCAGTGAAGCACTTGTTCCGGATATGTTCCAACGTCAGCAGTTGTGAGTTGTGTGTAAACCGCTTTTCATTCATAAACAGGGGGTTTGGCGGTTGCGTGGAATCACTTTTGGATCTTCGTTTGGAGGACGGGCTGGTGTGAGGCCGACGCTCTATCGCAACACATCGTTTGGGACTGATCGAGCTTGCCCGAAACGCTGTGCGTATTATTGATTCTAAACATAGTATATACTAGCTTTATTTAGTGGCTTATGTATAGTATGTACCAGCTCAATCTAATCCAACATTCTGTTTGTAACTCATTTTGATTGTACTTTTACCTGAATAGTTATTATTATTATTATTAATTTTATTATTATTATTAATATTAATATTATTATTATTATTATTAGTATTATTATTATTATTATTATTATTATTATTATTATTGATCCTCTTCAGAATTTGAATTATATAGACCAGCAAAATTTCTACAACAAGAACTTTGTACTCCAGGTCTCTGGTGGGTCACATGGATCATGTGACCCAACAGCTACAGAAATGTTCAGCCTACTTATGTGGCTCGCAAACTTGTTGCAAGCAACATAAAGGCGACACAACGAAAACTGAAGAAAGTGACTGAAACAGCCTTCAGTCACATACAACTTGCCAGCCACATACTCTACTGTAGTAGAGTATGTATAGTATGTAGCTGGCACATACAAAGAGTTATAGAAGAGAACATACAAGCAGACCGACTAGACACCTTTCTCCTCTAAATGCAAAAATATGAGAAAAAGGTCCGAGATCATCTGGATAAGCTAATCCAAATATTGGAAAAACTGAACAACACACCTGTGTCTCACAGTGCTCTGACAACAATTGGAGTCACTTCACCTTTTAACCCAAATTAGTGAAGCTAGGCTATGCCTGCCATCACACACACATAAATCACAATAGCCTGATATATAAAATGAATAAATCCACAAGGGCCGTGATGAGGGTTCGAACTTATGCCTGGGATGATCCCAGACACTGCCTTAGTCGACTGCGCCACGACATGGTAAAAGAAGTGCAACCCGGGAGTTCTACTGACCTCAGTCGGATCCTGCAGCCTCTCCGAGACACAAACCAGGGTTTTACACAATTACTCCATCCACAAACTATGTAAAACCCTGGATTGTGTCTTGGAAGGGAAGGGAACTATCAGGGGAAAGCGCAAGCCATTACGACTATACAGCACTGGGAAGGGGGTCAGGATAAGGATTTGGGATGGGACAGGGGGGGGGGAAGGAATGATGCCCCAAGCACTTGGACGGTCGGGGGATTGAACGCCGACCCGCATGAAGCAAGACCGTCGCTCTACCGTCTAGCCCAAGTGGTTGGGCTATTTAGAGGCTGCAGATCGGAGTGAGATCAGTAGAACTCCCGGATGCAATTCTTTTACCATGTTGTGGCGCAGTCGACTAAGGCAGCGTCTGGGATCATCCCAGGCGTAAGTTCGAACCCTCATCACGGCCCTTGTGGATTTGTTTATACCTGCCATCGATTTACCAAACTGTCGTGGTAGGGATCTTCTTAAGATCTATCTTGAGATGATTTCGGGGCTTAGCGTCCCCGCAGCCTGGTCTTCGACCAGGCTTTCTTTATGTTACACACCCCCAGGAAGTAGCCCGTAGCAGCTGTCCAACTCCCAGGTACCTATTTACTACTAGATAACAGGGGAATCAGGGTGAAAGAAACATTTTGCCCATTTGTTTCCGCCTCCACCGGGGATCGAACCCGGAACCCCAGGACTACGAATCCGAAGCGCTCTCCACTCAGGTGTCAGGCGCCCTCGCCTCGGGATGACGAGAGCTTCAACAGTTTTTGGAACTCCTTTGCTTCACTAATGAACTCGACGTATCCTGATCATATCCTTGACGTATCCAGATCGTACCACTCGTGTTAAACAACAAAAATAACTACAAAGATTCACGAGGTGCTTAAGAGCACATAACCAGAACCAATGTGATGCCCCACTACACACTTGAACAAAGTGCAACAAAGCTCAACATCACTCTGCCCTGTGTGATGTTGCCCTTGATCACACTGTTGTGTGATGAAGGACAAATCTTCCACGATAGTGCAATATTGCAACGAACATCAGGATATTAATAATCTCTTAGCTACAAGTCCAGTACAACTGCACAACTATAATTAATAAAAGGTCCAAGATTCCTATTTGAAGGTTGTTTGACCAAGGCTTTCAGAAGTCATGTATGATTAAACAAGTAGCAGAAGATCTTCAACTCAAACCAGTAACGCAAGTCATATGAAATATTTTAGGGTTTTTGACAAATTCTGGACCTGAAACCTACCAGGTGGTTCACTCTCTTGTTCGTTGGGCGGTTATATCCGGCCAGACCAAGCCACCGTGGTAGATATAATTCCGTCTGGCCTGGATGTGAATGGTCTCGCAGCTACTGCCTCGTTCCTAAGGAAGAAGGGAATTAAACTGTCAGATCCTCAATTCAAATTCAATCACCTTACAGATATTGTATGCTTATAGGTGCGGATTATTATCATAAATACATCATTGGACAAATAATTGTGCAGGGAATGAATCTGCTACAATCTGCATGAGGTAAATTACTCACCGACCAGTTTTGAGTCCAAAGAAGTCGACTTACTCATGTGGACACAAAACATGTAAATTCTTTGACAGTTGAATAAAATGGCCAAGATCAGTTACCCTTAGAGCTCAGTTACATAGCAGAAGAGGAGCTCGATTCCGGTGTTCATAAATTCTGGGATCGTGACACCTAGGATGCTCATCTAAAAAACAAATTAACAGTAGCTACAATGCTGAAATTTGCCAAAATTTCTATGTAGATAATTTTCAAGGGACATTCAACAGTGAAACCAAACTGTTACACTTGTATCAAGAAGCCTATCGTGAACTGAAGCCAATGTGTCATTGCAGTCATAAGCCTCCAATAATGGAATATAATTTAAATAATCAGAAACAAAAGGATTTTCCTGATTATCTCACACGTGATGATTTGAAGGTAAATTGGGTGTTGGAGGCAACATCCTCAGGGGGCAAACTTTCCCTATAACATATATTTCCTATAACAGAATAAATCTATAACCTGGGTATATTTTCTTGTAGACAGTGATAGGAGCTCTGATTGGCTCTTAGATAAAGTAGTATCTATCCACCCAGACAACTGAGGAATCTTAAGAACAGTCAAAGTTCTAAATAAGGAATTTATCTTCCTGAAAACTTTACAAATATTAGTACATTTGGTGTCTGTTGGTCGAGTAAATCTTGGACAAAATCTAGTCTCGACTACTACATCGCATCAGACAGACTCAGTCTCCAACCAGACACATACGCCCACACCGGACGCAGCTCAACGGGTCAGACAGAAACTCCACGTACATCATCTGAATGGAGAGAGATAAGTTACAGATTATTGTCTCATGCCAGTCATACAACATGGACTCCGAGTCGGCAGTTCCTTCCCCAACCCCAGGAAGATGTGGAAATTATCCACAGCCAACCTTTATGAGTTTCGCAGAGCAGACTTCCCTTTATGGCCCCCTCACCGAACTCCTAACCAGTCCCAGCCTTTGATATATTAATGCGGTGGTCCAAATTTCATAGTATTAGTTATAATTAAACCTGCAAGACACCTGTAAAGTTATTGTAACCTGTAAGGCCCGAAGTTGCCTTAGTTCATGTTATGGCATTTATTAAAACCAGCAAATATATTGATGAATAATCACTGAATAAATTAAATAAATTAAATTTCTTCCATACGCTCCGCAAGCGCAGACGGGAGAGTCGCCATATTAGCGCTGATCAACCAGAGGCTACGACAGCCTCATGTGTCCCATGGCGTTTTCTTATTTTCCAGCAACTGTTAGCTTTAGTTCTTCAGAATTAAGAGGTGATATTCCAGAGACTAAACAAGCTCATTAATAAGTACCATAACGCACTATAAACATTAACAGTGCTTTAGATTGCACTATAGTTGAGCTGGACGCCACATGTACCAGCCCATCAACCACAAAATTTGTCGACCAGACCACTAAGGAACCTATTACCAACTATAGGTGTGACACTTCGGCATTGTTGAAATTTATGTCAATTTATGTATCTATGTCAATAGCTGTTTTGCAATAGGTTCTCGAATAAGAGGTGGGGGGCTTTTCCCCAAACAGGTAAGCTATAAATCTTTCACATTATTTTATTGTGATATTAAATTTTAGTGCAACTATTTAGAAATTTTTCATTATAAATTATACTCATTTCAATAAATAGTCCTGATTATTAGGCTATGCTATAATCACTACTGTTCACACATGATTTGTTTACAGACTATGTATAGAGGTATTATTGTAACTTATTGTTTTTAATGGAGTAATTCTACGCTTGTTTTTAATGGAATATTTCTGCTGTTGTTTTAAATTAATTAGTTGTCATTCTGAAGTTTTCTCAGAAATTTGTTTAATTTACACACTTTTTGAAGAATCAACTCAGGGACCTCAGTTGAGGACTAAATTAGCGCATATCTAACTAGTGTTCTTACATCGTGATTGAACTAGACGAGGATTTCTCCGAATGTCATATATGCTCAAGGTTGACTAAAAGTACAAAATCTTTCTGTAAATATATCATACTTTACACAACGTTTCGAACCTACAAGATTCATTCTCAAGTGCAGTGTGAGAAGACCTTGATTGATTGATTGATGAAGATTAAACGACCTAAAAGGTGACACAGGCATGAGAAGCCTGTAGGTGGTAGACGACTGGAGTGAATGTGATCTCTGGTCATGAATGGATAGTTATAAAATGAGGAAAGATGTTCCCACGCAAGTGAATAAGGTGGTCAGCCAGTCACTTACCAGGTTTTCCTCGTTACCTGGTGGGTTTTGATCCTAGTGTGTCTTTTACTGTGCATTGAGAGTGCATTTGGTCTTGGTGTCCCTTATACTGAGCATTCAGAGTGCATTTGGACCTGGTGAGCCTTATACTGTGCACTGAAGGGGCATTTGGTCCTAGTGTGCCTTATTCTGTACAATGAGAGTTCATTTGGTCCGGATGTCCCTTATACTGTGTATTGAGAGTGCATTTGGTCCTGGTGCGCCTTATACTATGCATTAAGATTGCATTTTGTCCTGGTGTGCCTTGTAATGTGTACTGAGAGTTCATTTGGTCCTCGTGTGCCTTATACTCTGTATTGAGAGTGCACTTGGTCCTGGTGTTTCTTATACTGTGTATTGAGTGTGCATTTGGTCCTGGTGTGCCTTATACTGAGTATTGAGTGTGCACGTTGGTCCTCGTGTGCCTTATACTGAGTATTGAGTGTGCACGTTGGTCCTGGTGTGCCTTATACTAAGTACCGAGAGTGCATTTGGTCCTAGTGTGCCTTATACTGTGTATTGAGAGTGCATTTGGCCCTTGTGTGCCTTATACTGTGTATTAAGAGTTCATTTGATCCTGGAGAGCGTTATACTGTGTATTGAGCGTGCATTTGATCCTGGTGTGCCTTAATCTGTGTACTGAGAGTGCATTTGGTCTTGGTGTGCCTTATACTGTGTTGGTCGTGCATTTAAATCGTCAGACCTTACTATGTGGCTGCTATCGCAGGGGAGGATACTGCTTGACAGTATTGATGAGGGTGTCCAGCTGCTGGACACGTTTCATTACCAGAAGAGTGGCGGTGTTGAAAGCTTCAGGGTGGTTACTGCAAGATTCAGGGACTCTTAAAGCTCTTCCTAGGTCGGTGGTTGCTTACTATCCAGGAGATAGCGACGTAGTGGCTTTTCTGTGATTGTTTGGCAGAAGATGCATTCCCACTCTCTGGGTTCACCAATCTCCCAGTTGCATCTGTAACCTAGAAGTAGTCTATATAACCGAACTGCTGTGTCCTTTGTTGATTCCTTTTGGGGTATTTAACTTGTCTAACTTGGTGGCCTGAAGATACCATATAGAAGAGGGCGCACCTTCTGCTACTCTCTGGTGTAGATGGGCTTTGATGAGGTGTGATTCTTTTGGTGATGGTGTTTTTTATGTACCCTTGGCTGGGTTGGATTTTTTTTGTGGATCACTGGATGACGAATTGCCATTTCAGCTGTTTCATCGGCTTTCTCATTTAATAAAATTAAAACATGGGATGGGATCCAGTTTAGGGTTATGTTGAGTCCTTTGCTTTTACATATTGCTCCTAGATACAAAATTGTGGCAATTATTTCCAAGTTGTCTTTCCACTGCTTCTTTCCTAATATATCAAGTGCAGTTTTTAATCTGTTTGTATATAATTGTATTTTTTTTTTTTTTTTTTGAGATATATACAAGAGTTGCTACATTCTTGTACAGCCACTAGTACGCGTAGCGTTTCGGGCAAGTCCTTAATCCTAAGGTCCCTGGAATACGATCCCCTGCCGCGAAGAATCGTTTTTTCATCCAAGTACACATTTTACTGTTGCGTTAAACAGAGGCTACAGTTAAGGAATTGCGCCCAGTAAATCCTCCCCGGCCAGGATACGAACCCATGACATAGCGCTCGCGGAACGCCAGGCGAGTGTCTTACCATTACACCACGGAGACTGCAAAGAGATTTTGAGTGTGTGTGTGTGTGTGTGGAGGGTAGGGGGAGGGGGTGTTTGGTTTTATTGTTATTGTTACTTCCTGCAACAACCTGATACTGCATGCCACAGCACCATCACCGGTGGTGGTCACACTTCAATACGTCACGTTGCACAAAATCACAGCATCAAACCCACGGGTGAAAGCAGCAACTGAGGTCTGCTGAGTCTCAGGCAGAGAGAAAGAGTTGTGTGTCAGGGCGTGGGGTGTGCAGCTGGAATAGCTCACTGGTGGATACGCCAGAAGTAAGGGTCTGTACGACCCTCATCTCCAACCCAGCATTCAGGAACCTCCCGTCATTGAGTCGCTAGTCTCTCGACTGCGTAAGCAATATAAAAGAATAACTAATGAGTCCTAACACCAAATTCCTATTCAGTAATCGAGGCTATGGGAGTCTTGATTCCCTTAGCAAATCCAATTAACACAAGTTACAAATATTAAGTGGCAGACAGAAAATGACGTACAGACACATATGTAACAAAATAAATGTATTCAACAAACTTACAAATACACTAAGACATGACGCTACGTTATGTTAATCTAGAGAGCTATTTTCAACAGCTAAAAAACACCTCACGCAGCAGGAACGCCATTGCAGCCACTTTTTTTTTTTTTTTTTTTTTTTTTACATGCAAAGCATGCAACTTAAATACAATAAAAACAACACAGAATACAGAACAGAACAAAAGAAAACAATAGACCACCGGCCAGAAGGGCCGACAGCATGTCACAATAAACCACAAACACGATAAAGACACAGAAAAATACAGCATACAACAAGGTATAATACAATGGCATACAAGGTATAATACAACAAGATATAATACAATGGCAAAGTATAATACAATGGCAAACTAGCAAGCACAGTAACATCACAAAACAAAACCGTCATAAAACAAAACATACATCAAAGGCACAACAGGGAACATAACAGTACAAACACAATACATCCCAAACAAAACATAAAGAACAAACACGTACAACAGGTAAAGCACGCCATAACAAACGGAAGACAAAACAAAATGGCTCAACCGAACAAGGAGCACTCGCCAACAGCCTGAAGGGCACACAATATGACATACACAAGCGCATACGACATCCACAATCGGACACACAAATGCACAGGAACCGCACACCCACCCACCAGCCATACAAAGAAAACCTACAACATACACCGGAGTACGCAGGAACCGGGAAACAAAACCCACCCCACCCACTCACACACACACACCCCATCCGCACCGTACACAACAGGAAACACAGAAATCATTTTCGAGGAACAGCGTGAGAAATGTACTTCTCCGGGAAAACAGCGGAAGGATACTTCGCCTTGTAAGCTTCCCAGACCAAATCTTCAAGGTCGGTAGGGTTTTTGATCCCCCTCTCCCGAGGGGGGTATCATAAACTCAGGAACATCTATATCGGGCGGCATCGACCAACGCCCGAGGTCACTGACGCAAGTCGCATAACGAGGCCGGGGAGCGCCACCCACGCCCATCGAGAAAGCAGACGACACTGGAGAAGCGGACGAGGGCCGCCGAGACTGCCACGAAGTCGCACACATAGGAGCAGGGGCCGGACGACGAGACTGTAGCACCTCCATGGATACCGCAGGAGACACAGAAGAGACTGCTGGAGACGGAAGAGGCGGCAAGACCGCTGCCGAGGAAACGGGTAACGAGGAAGGGGCCACAGAACTCTCAGAGCGAGCATCCTTTCTCAACACCATCACCAGGCCACCCCGCTCACCACCAACCACAGCAGGGGGAACCACTCCCCATGAAGAACCGGAGCCACCCCACACAGGCGACGCACCTGAAGCAGGACCCTCGGAGACCAGACCAGGAGGGGAGGCCGAAACGCCGGCACCGGCATCCTCAGGCAAGTGTACCTCCGCCACCACCGTAGTGTGCACCACATCCGGAGCCACCCCACCGTCAACGGAAGGACGACACTCGTCGAAGTCGCCAACTTCAGCCCACGCAGAAGAACGCCGGGAACGCTTAGGCTCGGGCCGCACATCATCAGACCCGGAGGCAGACTCAGCGACCCGCGCAGCACCAGCCGAGCGAACCGACGCACGCCGCAGTACGGCAGCCTCCTCAACCACACGGGGCACCAGGCCAGGCACAGGAGGGAATGCCGGATCCACCCCAGCTCCCAGCACAGCCAGAACAGACGGAGAGGGTGCAGGGACCGGGACAGACACAGCAGAGGAAGAACTGGAAGACGAGGGGTCCGAGCAAATGGTAGTTGGAAGAGGCTCAGGGACACCAGCCGGAGCAGGCGGAGCACTAGGCGAGGACACAACCTCCGGAGGAGATGCGGCAACAACAGGGGGCGCAACAGGCGGAGCAACAACTGATACAGAGGGCACCTCCTCAGCCGAAGAGACGTCCACACCCACCGAATCATCCCCCCACAGGAAGGGGCGGAAAATCCTCCTCACTGAAGAGATTCACTGGTGCAACAGCAGGCGCAGAACAGTCAGCAGCCTGATGGCCCAAAAGACCACAACGATAACACATCCGCGGCTGACGGGCGTAAAACACCCGAACGTTGTACCCCATAAGGCGCACAGAGGACGGAATATCCGCCCGGAGTCTCATGCCCGGGGTGCGAATGTTAGACCTCACACCCTTAAGAGGACTAGAAGACACCAAGTTCACCCTCACACTAACAACTGCGCCAAAACGGCCGAAATATCGCCGTAGCAGAGCCTCTGGAAACTCCAAGGGAGCCCCATGCACACTGATGTAAGTGCACCACTTCTATCCGAGAGGGTTACAGTGCCCGCACCATCCAGCAGGGGTAGTGTCCGCCCCTCGTATCGCCGGAGAAAATCGCGATATGCCACCTCCTCTGCGAACTTCACAATTGCCCTACCGGTCATTACGAACTCGACCCCATAAATCTCAAACACAGGGACAGAGAGCATTTCACAAGCCAGGGCAATCTCTGGGTAACCAGCCCGCACAGAGAACTCTAGTCCCACAGACTGAGCCCGGACAACAGGGGGTAAAGGGACCCCCATCGTAACGCCACGTCAGTACAGGCGAGCAGAGACACACCCGCCCCCAACCGGCCGAAACTGGCAAACAACACCAACTGCTGGAGCGCCGATGCAACACGTCTGTCCCTTACTGAAGCTAGGGTCAGACTCATTGCAGCCACTTTGAGAGGCGAGAGTGTAGTTGCCTGCCTGGCTGCGTGCTGACGTGGCAGCTCTGACATGGGGGCCCTTCCAATTCCTCCTGCTCTGCGTGTGAATTCCGTGGGACTGGAGTTCTAGTGTAAGGCTGGTTATCCAGCCGTTGAGTTGGTGATGTGTGACATGCTTCGTGTCCCGGTGGAGGCTGTCTACGGACTTGAGCTTGTTACGGCCCACCGGGTGATTGTCAAGTTCGTGAGGGAGGAGGAGTATCGGGACTTCCTCCGTCGGTACGAAGGGCGTTCATTGCAGTTAACGGATGGCGCCGGCTCTGTTGCGGTCTCGGACCGCAGTGGTACCCTGACTTATGTCAGTGTACACGGTACGCCCCTGGAGTTCCCTGAAGACCTTCTCCGGCGCTTCTTCGGGAGGTATGGTGCAGTCATCAGTGTGCGGGTGAACTCGTTTTCCTCGGGGAAGTATGCTGGGAAGTGGACGAACATCCGTACCTTAGGTATGCGCCTGCGGTCGGATATCCCATCTTCTGTCTGGCTGCTGGGTTACTACATTCGGGTGTATTATGCCCGGCAGCCCCGTATCAGTTTTCGATGTGGCCAGTTAGGGAATCAGACTGCCGGGTGCTCTGAGGCCCCTGCTGTACCTGTTAACTTGTTTCGGGAAGAGGATTTCCTGCCGCTCCCTCAGGGTGTGGATTCCGGAGATGAAGAGGGGCAGGTCCCGTTCCCTGCTGATGCAGCCCCTCCTGCGTCACCCGACATGCCCCCGGTGGTTGTTGTTTAACCTCCTGGTGTTCTGGTGGCTCCTGTCGCTGGTCAATTCTCTGTGCCAGTTGCTCCCGAGGGTCTTCCGGATGGTCTCTGCGAGTCGTCTACATCTTCCTTGTCTCCTGCTGCTGTGCCTGGCCCTGAGCCCTCGCCAGGTGTTACGGCTGTGCTAGGTGCTGGGGGGGCTGCGGAGCGTCCTGTAGTGTGCGACTCAGTTCCCCCTGTGGTTGAGACTGCTGCCGTACTGCGACGGGCGTCGGTTCGCACGGTTTGTGAGGCCCGTGGTTCTGGGTCCGCCACCGGCATTGAGGATGTGCGGCCGGTGCCCAAGCATTCCAGGCGTTCTTCAACTGCTTGGGCTGATGTGGAGGACTTCGGCGCAGGTGGAGCTTCGGGCGATGATGTGACGGTTCCGGGTGCTTCGCGCTCTATGTCGCTGGTGGTTGCTGACGTCCATGTGTCTGCTGTTGACAATGGTTGTACGTATGATTTACCTCCTGTTCTTTCTCCTGCAGAAGGTTCTCCTCAGTGGGGGATGGTCGCTCCTGCTGACGTGGATGGTGAGAGTTCTGGTGCGAGCCGAGGCCTCAAGCTGGTACTGAAGAAGGATGCCAAGCGTGGAGGGTCCATGCAGGTGCAACGTCCGGTGGTTGACGCGGGGCCCTGTGAGGCAGCTGAGGAGGCTCCCAGTGCGCTGCCCATTGCCCGGCCTCGTGGGAAGGAACCCCTCCCTCTCGTCTTGGCCTCCGGCGTAGCGTGCTCAGCATCCTTTGCGGTTTGACATTGTTGACCGCATGCATCCTGTTCCGTCGTGCCCTTCTTCCATCTGGGTGCAGCGGGTTCGGTGTTTTGTTGTGGGTGTGCCGGAGTTGATGCCTGATCCTCGTACGGTTAATAATGAACCTGTTCCGGATGACGTTATGTTACTTTGGGAGGCGTATTGTGTTCGATTCCCGGTGGCAGAGTGGCCGGATAAGTATGAACAATTTGAGTAGTCTGTGTGCTTGCTGTGACCTGTGGTTTGTTGCAATGTGTTGTACCTATTGTGTGCCCTTCAGGCCGGTGTTGTGTTTTTCATGACCGTTGTTTTGTTGTATTTATTGTATTTCCGTTACCCTTCTGTCCGGTATTGTTGTTTCTTTTTCCTGTGTTTCATTGTGTTTATGCTCATTGTTGTGTTTTTGTTGTCGGCCCTTCAGACCGGTATTTAGTGTCTTTGTGTTAATTTGTATTAATTTGCATTGTGCTTTTGTATTTTTTTGTTGTCTGATTGTTTGTTCTTAGTTTCTTATTTTATTGTATTTATTGTATTGTATTTATTCGCTTGTTCGCATGTAAAAAAAAAAAAAAAAAAAAACTTTGAGAGGCGATATGAGACCTCAGTCTCGGCCTTGTGGACGTGTCACAAAACAATAGTGAACTATGTGAACATTGTTGAACACTGACAATTACTACACTCGACACTTGCAGTATCCAAAAAACAACAACACAACCCTTCAATTCATTTTTGTTAACAATGTAATTAACATTTGTCACAAAGACAACACTCTAATTATTACCGTGACACTTTAATTGACAATTAATTACGTTAATACTCCACCACTAAGACCGGCAACACCCAATTATTTAGGTTAATACTTGCCACTGAGACAATCAACACTCAAAATTAATTAATTATGATGGTAACACCATTGTCACAATGCCGACGTTACTGGACTAGATGTAAATTCCTAAATCTGACATATGCTATACAACCATACACACAACGGCCTCCCACAAGTGGTGCGCACGCTTGAAGTGTCAAAACTGTCCTCCTCTCCGGGATTGATAACGTAACCCTTCCACAATTCAGGCACAGAGCGATCTCGTTGCGAGTAATACTCTGATCGGAGATTGGGTGACTATTACTAGTCACGAAAACATATATGGTACCAATGAACACAATTTAAGGATCATTTACTCACGTTTTTACTCCTCCATCCATATCCACATACAAACACCCGCGACGAGGATAGTGGTAGCCTCAGACACTTCCCCTGTTTCTCATCAGGTTGTTGTTGTTGTTGTTAAAGATTCGCTACCTGGAACAAAAAGTTCCAAGTAACACGGGCTATGATGAGCCTGTAGAGCCTATGATGAGTCTGGCGTGTTTTCCCTCACCGCGAGAGAGCTCAACCTTGTTTTCCCAGACCAGACTGTGACAGCTCTCACCTCTAACTGGTTTAAGCTAGCGGTGAGACCACCTAGTAACGTCATATAAAGTTGTCTACATGGTCACAATTACTCCATGCTTTCCACACCCAAGGTATATATTGCTTGCATCATGCTGAAATATAGCCTAATCACACAGACGAGACTGTCAGAGTTCTATCGACCTGATTGGCACAACACACACACACATGTACTCACCTAGTTGTGCTTGCGGGGTTGAGCTTCGGCTCTTTGGTTCCACCTCTCAACAGTTAATCTACTTACTGCCGTACAGATTCCAGAGCTTATTGAGCTCTGTCATATTTATATTTGAAACTGTGTATAGAGTTAGCCTCCACCACATCACTTCCTAGAACATTCCTTTTTACTAACTACTCTGACACTGAAATGTGGGCAAATGACCCTGTGTAGGCCACACCCTGAGTGGTGCACATGGAATCTTTACAATAGTTTTGTTCACTAATGATGCATCACTGTTTCACTGGCAATCACTTGCTTCATAACAGAGTCCGGCCCTGGCAACCGTGGAGTGAGGACATCTTGCCGACCCTCCCTGGTTTTTGGGGTTGTTTGCCATTTTGGTCGCTGGGTGGTGTGGGCGTCTCTGTCCTCCCAGTTTTGTTGCTGCCTGGCTGCGAGTTGACGTGGTGGTTCTGCTATGGGAGGTCATCTTCCCCCTGTTGTGCGTGTGAACTCCGTGGGCCTGGAGTTCACTTGTAAGACTGGCTATACGGACATCGAGACGGTTATGTGTGACATGCTTCGTATGCCGGTGGAGGCTATCAACGGTGTTGAGCTTGTAACAGCCCACTGGGTTGTTCTCAAGTTCGTGAGGGAGGAGGAGTACTGGGACTTCCTCCGTCGGTACGAGGGGCGTATATTGCCGTTGCCGGGTGATGCCGGCTCTGTGGCGATTTCGGATCGTAGTGGTGCCCTGAATTATGTCAGTGTCCATGGGGCGCCCCTGGAGTTCCCTGAAGACCTCCTCCGTCGTTACTTCGGGAGGTATGGTGCTGTTGTCAGCGTGCGGGTGAACACGCTCTTCTCAGGGAAATATGCTGTAAGGCGGACGAACATTCGTACCTTGGGAATGCGCCTGCGGTTGGATATACCATCTTCTGTCTGGCTTATGGGATACTACGTCCGGGTGTATTATGCCCGGCAACCCCGTACCTGTTTCCGGTGTGGTCTGTTAGGGCATCAGGCTTCCGGGGTATGCGGCCCCTGCTGCTCCTGTCAACTTGTTCCAGGAGGAGGATTTCTCGCCGCTCCCTCTGGATGAGGACTCCGGGGATGGGGAGGTGCACGTCCCGTTAGCTGTTGTGGCTCCCCCTGCGTTGCCCGACCTTCCTCCGGTTGTTGCAGACCCTCCCCCGGGGGGATTGCAGTGCCGTCGGATGGTCTACCTGCTCCTGTCACTGCCCCCGCTGCTCCTGTGGGCCTTCCTGGTGCTCACTGTAAAGCGTCGCCGTCTTCTCCCTCGTCTTCGGCTGCTGCGCCTGGTCCTGTGTTGTCGACTCGGGTCCCAGATGTGCTGGGTGCTAGGGTGGCTGTGGAGCCTCCTGCTGTGTGTGGCCCAGTTCCTCCTGTGGTAGAGGCTGCTGCTGTTCTGCGTCGGGCGTCGATTCGTCTGGCTGGTGGTACTCGTGTTTCTTGGTCCGCTTCCGGCTCTGACGATATCCGACCGGAGCCCAAACGTTCCCGGCATTCGTCTTCTGCCTGGGCCGATGTTGGGGCCTTTAGTGACTGTGGGTCTTCGGATGTTGATGGTGTGGATCCGGATGCGTCGATGTCTCCACAGTTGGTGGTGGCAGAGGTCCATGTGCCTGCTGGTGCTGGTGCCCGTGTCTTGGGAGTGCCTCCTGTTCCTTCTCTACCAAGAGACTCTCCGCGGTGGGGTGTGGTGGTTTCTGCTGCCAGGGATGGTGTGGGTGATGGTGATGGGCGTGGCTTGGTAGTGACCTTACAGAAGGATGCGTGCCGCCTAGGTTCTCTGCAGTCATCTGGTGGTGTGCCCGTGGCCGCTGGTGACCCTGTGGTGGTGTCCTATGTCCAGCTCACTCCTGTGAGGGTGCACGTTGGGAACCTGGAGGACGTGTTGCCAGCGTCTGTGATGCCGCCGGGGCACTGACCAGAGATTGCCGAGTTATTTCTGTCTGACGAGCCGGAGAACTTTCATGGTGGGGGTTCCCATGATGTGGGGGGAGAGTGGCGATTACTCACCTCAGAAGTGATACCATCTGGGTCCCCTGTTTGCGGGTGTTTGTTGCCAGGGTTCCGGTTGAAATGGCGTCCCCGGTGGATGAACATGACCCCTCGGGGGTGGTTGTGATGGGAGGCATTCAATGTGTGGTTCCCACAGGTCATGTTCCAGGGCAAGTATGCCCATTGAACTTCCTGTTTCTTTGCTAACTGTAGTGTTGTATGCCCCTCTGGCATTTTGGTTGCCCTAATGTATTATGTGCCTGTGCCTCTCCTTTTATTTGTGGGGTGACCGGTGTTTTGGGGTGAGTGTTTTTATTCATGTCTTTGCTTTTGTGTTGTTTACTTTGCCCTGTGTGTTCTATTAATGTATTACAATGTTGTCTATTTTTTAATTTTTAATTTTTTAATTTATTTGTTAATTTACTTTTTTTTATTTTGTTTTTCTTCATGGCTTGGTGTGTGTTGTGTATTTTCTTGTGTTATATTTCATGTTGAACCTTATGATGTGTTTTGTTTTCGGTCCGTTCGGCCGGTGAATTCCGTTTGTTGTGTTTTCTACTGTAACTATGTTTTGTTTTCTTGCTTGCATTGCTTGCTTGTTGTTATTGTTTTATGTATTGTTTACTGTTTTGTGTCTTGAAATATGCTGTGTTTCACGTACGTTTTTCCAGTTTTGCTTATTGTTGTCCTGGGCTGTCGGACCTTCTGGCCGGTGGTTTCTTATTATGTTTAATTTCTTTGTTTTGTTTCCCATGTTATTTTAATGTATTTATTGTATTTCACTTGCATGCTTGCATGTAAAAATAAAAAAAAATATAAAAAAACTTGCTTCATGACATATCACTCGACACTGAGTCTCACCAGTCATTAACTATGACACTTGGTTCACGGGAGTTCGCTACACCACTGACTTTAGCCCTGTAGTTAGGAACCACTGGTTTCTCTGTACAGTAAGATACACGTGGCTCTGCGAGGATTATACACGCTGTCTCATATGTACACTCAGCTGGAAGCAGCTTTTCCGTTCTCCGCACTGATGACGTAATTTGAAGTTAAATCCTTCTTCAGCTGATAAACCAATTAAACCTGCAATCACCAATGAATCGAATTTAGCGGATTAAAATGCAAAAAGTTACTTTAAATACCATGGACCAAGGTAAAAGAGGCTGCCTACGAGCTCCTGTAAGGCAACGGAACTCAGGGGGTTTCGCTGGAGCTGCCGTGGCAGGCGGACGCGTTGGGGAGGCTCTGTTGTTTACTGAGCCATACCTAGTGACATCCTGGCGTCACCGTGCCTAGCCTGCACAAGGTGCTGTGTAAATATCCTGGGAAGGTGCAAGAGTGGGCGGGAAGTGCCTAGAGTGGACGGGAAGTGCCTAGAGTGAACCTTCTCAACAGCGTCGTGGTTTGTGTGTGCGCAACTGGCGTGTTTACATGAGGTGGGTAACAGTGTGTGGTGGAGCCCTGGGCAGCTACCATGCGCTGCGCCTCGTGGCCCGTTGTCATGGCAACTAGGCTCACCAACCTACCTTCTGTTGTATTTGATGATCGAAGGGATATTCAAGCAATGGGACCTGAGCCCGTCGGCGAGGAATTCGTTGATGCTCGAAGTGGGTTGCAGTCAGACGATAAAATGGAATTCGATGTTAATTTGGATAGCAGCAATGAGTGGCATGTGCAACAATCACGGAGAGCAAGAAGAAATTCTAAACGTGCAGACTCAGCTGATGGGAGGAGATCACTGGCAATGATGACAGGAACACAGAAACCCGTGTGAAGAATGTGGAGGTGGGCGGTGGTGGGCCCACCACCACCCACACAAGCCTCCTATTGTTTCCCGGGTTGATTATGTGCGCCTGGCATTCCAAACTGGAACAACCACCAACAATAAACTGACATGGTTCGAACAACTTTTTAATAAATTTTCCAAAACATTCCTTGATGTAGTCCGACCTAGACCAGCATCCCCTTACATCTTTGTGTCACGTAAGCAAGAAGATATCATCACTCAACTAATTGATGGTAAGGTTGGTAATATTGCTTTCACCAGAGTCGACATCATCAATTGCCCCAAAAAATTTCAGGAATATCTTGTTACCAGTTATCCTAAAGATTATCCTCTTGATAGAGCTTGCAAACTTGAAGGGTCTACAAAGCAAAACGGATACATAAGGATGGTCAACCACTCAACAGGATCATCATTGTTTGGAAAGGTAGTGACCCTCCCCGTGAACATTACACCTTCTTTGGACATTTCTTCCCATTAAGTACTATCAGAACTTGGGTATCCCCCCCCCCCTGTTGTTTGTTTTAAGTGCCACGGTACTCATCATGTCTCTAAGTACTGTCAACATGACGCTGTGTGTGGGCTCTGTGCTCAACACCACGATACAAGGCAGTGTCCTCACAGGGACACCCCCTACCCTTGAGGACGGGGAGGTAGCCTCTCTTCCGATCCGGAAGTGTCCCAGGTGTTTGTGTGAAGGCGTAGATGTTTGGCATCGTGACTGCCCTCGACGCCTTGGCCTCTCTAACATGAACAGGAGCCAGTGGTGTATGGTCCAGCTGCAGGAGGCACCCAGCTGGAAGCTCTTGATGTCACCTCTAGTAAGCAGTTTCCAGCCATCGACGGACTAAAGCAAACAAGCAAAGATACAGAAGAAATTGACTGGTTAAAAAAGTAAATTACTGAATTGGAAATTAAAATAAAACCATTAGAGACGAATCTGCCCGGTGATAGTGGTGAAGTGAATCATGCTAACGATAGTGATCAAGTAAATTCTCCCAACACCAGTAGTGATGCGAGTGATAATCTTGCAGGTGTTGAGGCTACGCCACCTATCTCTACGGAACGTGAGTGTCAAATCTCCATGGGGAATGGTGTTAGAGTAGTCATTGATCCTTCACTGACACCCCCCACTAGATAATGAAGAAACCCTTGAGTTGGTTACAGGTAGAGATTTTAAGAAAACACTAACTCCTACTCTGGTAAAACGCATCCTTAGCAAAAGTGATATTACTCAGGACACACGCGACAGAGTTGGTTATGTTGTCAAAGTGATTAACGAGCTTATATATTACTTTAATTCCCTTGATACCTAACCATGGCTCATCAAACAAATAAAATTAAGTTTCTTTCTTGGAACATTCGAAGTGTTTATCTTCAGATAAATATCGTAATATTGTATGCTAAAATGAAAGACGTGGATGTGATTTGTTTACAGGAACCATATACGTCCACAACTATCAAGAAGGTCCCACCTAGGATACCTGGGTATATAGCATACGACAACAGTATTGGAACTGGTCTACTCACGTATGTTAAGAGTGGATTAATCTGTAAACTAATTAAAAATCAAAGGAATGATAGTATACATTACCAAAAGTTCAAATTACAAACTGCAAATAGCCATTTCCTATTGTATAACATATATGGACGATGTAGTGTACTTAAAGCAGACCTGCTACCGAAACCTACAGGTAACACAGCTATGTTATGTATGGGTGACTTTAATGCTCGTCACACTGCTCTTGGTGATGTTCAATGTAACACTAATGGAAGGGTCTTCTTGAAATACCTTAATGATCATAATATTACTGTATATGATACTGATAAACAGACCCATTTATTGGGAGGTAGTCTGGATTATGTGATTGGCTACAGCTTAGCAGATAGTAACGTCAACGTTAAGCTCATCCCAGAACTAGTAAGTGATCATTTTGCAATATATTGTGAATACAATGTAGCGGATATTAGGTCCAATCCTCATCCTAGGGTTAAAATTAACATTCCAGACAATCTTAAATCGCACTTCAAGGCTTATGTACACAAGTGGTACACTGAGTATACACCTGTATCAGTGGACCACTTTTACAATGATTTTGTCAGTCTCATTACCAGTTATTATGATACCTGGGTTAAATCAAGGGGAAAAAAAGAACTCGTTCTTCCTCATGGACAGAGGATCCTCTGCGCTTGCTGAATGTTATAAACGAGACAAAACAGCTGACAATTTACTTGCACTCCTCAATGCCAACAGAGATTTTCGCGAGCTTAAGAGTCAGGTTAAGAACACATATTGGGAACAATTCCTACAAGGTATCAATAGAACTACAACATTATCGGAAATGTGGAACAAAATTAAAAACATTACCAAACCTTCAGCCCCAGTTCAGCTTCATCATACTCCTGCAGAATATGCTGACATGCTCCTAGCTCAATGGTCTAGTGTCTCACAAATTTCTTCCTTACCCCAGATATACAGCAGCATTTAAATAATACCAACATTAACAGAAACTTTAATATTGAAATAGCACGTTCCTCACCAGATTTAACTGATCAATTTGATATAACCCCCTTTGAATTGACATCAGCATTAGAAAAACCTAAACAAACTGCCCCTGGTGAGGATGGTATAACTTATAACATCTTGAGCTTACTGAATGATGTCCCTAGCCACCCTCTGCTTGACCTCTATCAAATGAGCCTCTCACAAGGTATCTTGCCAAAGAAATGGACACAGTCTCATAATACCAATTACTAAACCTAACTCTCAAAGATTCAGACCCATTTCCCTTACATCTTGCATGTGTAAAGTCTTGGAAAGAATTGTTCTCAATCGTGTAATGTTTTAGGTCAAAGAAAAACTGACTCCTAACCTATATGGGGTTCATGCCCAAGTGTAGCACACAAACATGCTTTGCTGAATATTTTGTAAACTTTCAGGATGGGACACAAGCAGCCTTTATTGACCTAAAGTCAGCTTTCGACGTAGCGAATGGCGAAATAATATTAGAGCAACTTGCTGAATTTGGAATCAAAGGTAATCTTCTGAGTTGGATAAAGTGCTACCTATCCAACAGGCGTGCTAGTGTCCTATTTAAAGAAGTTAAAAGTACAAGAACAGATGCATTCGAACTAGGCACACCTCAAGGTGGTGTCCTAAGCCCTATGCTCTTTAATATACTTATGCACAAACTTATCCATGACATACCTGTACAACCTACGGAAACAGTTATATGTTATGCTGATGATATTTGTATTATGGCACACAGTAAACCAAGGCTAAAAGTGTTGCTTGATGCATTCTCCAAGAAAGTAGTAGAATGTGGCCTCATAATCTCTGTTGATAAAACGAGGGTTCTTATTCCCCATTTTCTTCATGTTAACTATACTATTAATGGAGTGCCCGTGGAGACGTGTGAGTCTTATAAATATCTTGGAGTCGAGGTTAATGATACAAATCTCATCAGCAACCTGCGCAAAAAAACTTGTTGCGCGTCTTAAGCCTCTCAAAACTCTTGTGGGCAAAGGATTTGGCATTAACATAAAATATACTCGTAGTTTTTATGTTGCATTTATACGATCTGTTGTTTAATATTATGCCTTGCTGTTACGGCCCTATTGGGTCGCAACTGGGTTCTTTCTCTGATGTTAGTAGAGTTTGGGTATCCGGCCCCAAGTTAGTAGTGGCTTTCAAGGGGTGTGTTCCATAACGCAAGTAAATTAAAGGGGAAGGGATAAAACTGCACTAAATTAAATATATAATTATTCCACCACCATAAATAAATATATAAACAGTCACACGCGGTTACTATGACTACACTTATGTACAATGACTTGTCTTCCTCTGAAGACTCAGGATGTTTCACGGTGCTCAACGATGCTTAGCCCTGGTTCTCTTGTGGCCTCACGATGAATCCTTAGATTCCCTAGGCGAGTCTACCCCGGCCACAGGCCAGCCAAATCACAGTCCCACTGAGTGCACCGTCGTGGAGGCCTTCAACCACAAATCCAGCCTGTAGCTAGCAGGTTCCAATCAGCTGCGCTGCGTAGGCCACTCCACGACCGATACTAGGGTTGCGAGCCCAAGGCAGGAGCCTCGTGTGATTCCGCTGATCACTCTCCTCTCGCTACACCCCAGTGGCTAGTCTTCTCCACCAGTCAGCCCCGGGTACGACAATCCCTGGTTCTGCCACGTCACAGGCAGGCTAACACAACAGTGTTCATCCGGGGGGGGGGAGGGGGGGGGGGTGACTCACAGCTTCTACAGCAAACACTTGGAGATACTATGGCTGCCTTGGGTAGACCGATCCACCGTCCAATCCAGCAGTCCCAGGTCGACTCTGTAATCAGACACGTCATCAGTACTGGTTACACTCTAGGGCACCTCACTTACAGGCTTAGACACAAACGTCCACCTATCCACTCCATATATGGCATTGCTGTCTAAGCGTCACCTCACCAGAGGTCAGCAGCGGCTATGTCACGAGCTGATTAGGACAGGAAACCAGCCCCTGTGGCTGGTATATCTCGTCCTCACTAGATGGCGTCGTCCATTTGGAGGGGGTTTCGGGAGCTGACCCACAGGTGGTGTGGTTGTCACTGCTCCGTGCTCGGACGCTGGACTCGGGTCCGTAACACTTGCATCTTTTTAATTTTTCTCCTAAACAATTACAAGGCTTAGATGTAGTACAGAATGATGTCATGTGCATCATCCTGGGTTGTCCTAGAACTGTTAGAATTGTTAACATAAGAAAGGAACTAAAATTACCTTCCATTTACGAAAGAATATTTCTACTTAGTACAATGTTTTGCGCCAAAACTTTGAAAAATAATGGTCCCTCAGCTCTATTCAAATTAAATTGAGATCCATTCAAAACAATTCTGACTGTTCCCTCAATCGGCCGCAAAAAGCTCCTTACAGTGTGTGGCTCAGTTGTTGTGCCTATAATCTTCTGAAACTGGATGAGTCTCTTAATATTGATAAAATTGTTCACTCTATTCCACCTTGGAAAGATGTACAGGTCTCTTTGCATTATACCCCCATCAGTGTAAAACAAATGTATAACACTGAAACTATGAGATGTATAACATTAGAAGCTATTGACAGTCATCTTCAAAATCTCAAACCAACTGAATCCTACGACTTTACTGATGGCTCCGTGCAGTTAGGCACTGGTAGAACAGGTTGTGCATGTGCAGTGTATAAAGGGAATGAAATGATCATATCTAGTACACAGAGATTGAACAACTGGGCAAGCACGACACAGACTGAGCTATTGGGTATTTGTCTAGCCACTGAATACCATAAGGTCAATGGTCGTGGAGTAATATTCTGTGACTCTAAAAGTCCTCTGCAGTCCTTAAATAACCCATTACAATATATGTCTGAAGTAGATTGTAATATTAAATGGAATGTAATTTTTGCCAATGATAATAACTATTGTATAAAATTTGTGTGGATCCCATCCCATGTTGGAGTTGGAAAACATGACTTTGTAGATCGATTGGCCAATGAGGCTTGCAGGAAAGAAAACACTGATTAAAACTTTGGACTATCTAATGGAATTATTAGAAACATACAAATTAAAGAAATTAATTCAGATTTAGAAGAACTAAGAAATGCCCAGAAACCTGAAAGCTGCAGTATTAAAAGCTATGACAAGTTTTGTAATAACAGGTATTTGTATGGTCAGCACAGTAACCGGACCAGACAATGTGATGTAGTCATTGCGCGAATTCGCCTTGGCTATAGACACATCTGGCAGGTTAGTGAAGCTAAGTCACTACTTGAATATTCAGATTGTAAACTCTGTGATAAACCTCTAATGCATTCACTAGAACACTATATTGTTGAATATGAAACCGTAAAAGATTTTAGACCTCCTGGCCTATTGTATCACCAACTGTGTAACTATTTCATTGACTCTGGTGTTCTGGACGACATCCTAACAATTTATCCAAAATTTGCTTGTCCATTTTAAAGAATGAAGAATAATTTTATTTAAATTACTTCCAAGCTGCATCACTTATGAACCCATCCCTGCCCTTGTGTGGTAGTACACAATAGAAAGCTGTTTTCACATATTCATACATTAAAACATTGATTGTAACCATGATATATTTATTTGCCAGTTTAGACCTATTGTCTTGTGTATGACCCTCTGTCCTGCGTGACAGTGAATACCAGCATTATCTTCACTTTAATAGGACTAAATTGAAATCCTCAGATTATGCAAAATTGTAATTAATTTTGTCAATAAAGATGTTAATAATAATAACGGAACTCTCCCCTCTGTGTTCCCAGCACCGAATGAGTGAGCTCCTTGGGCTTTCAGATGTTTTGATGGATTCCGTGATGTCAGGACCCGGCATCCAATCAACATGCAAGGCCTTCCAGCTTGACTACAGGAGGCATTTAACTGGGAGCAATGCCAATCTTTCCGCTAAACGCTAGTTCCACGGCGTCCCGACAGGGGCAACACCGACTCAGAGGTGAAATGGTGGGTTTTGCGGTTAGGTGGCTCAACGGTTTGTAGGGTAGGCGCCTCTTTCTGACCCTTCCCTACCAACCTACAGCACAAAATACACCACCTGGCCCTGGGTACCTCACCCCTAGGCAACTCATCTGCACGCTTAATTGCACCACAACCAGATGACCAAGGTCGACACTGACAACATCTTTGGACTCCACTTTACATAACGGATCTGTATAGACTTCAGACTTGACACATCCTTTGTTCTTTAAGTAATTCGGTTTTCAAGAGAGGGGCATCCCCGTTTCCAGTCTTAGACCTTTCAAGGCTAGTTGACACAAGGCTCCCAAGGCAGCTCTCGTATCATTGCTTTGTGCTCCTTAAAGTTTTTTCACTGTTGTTGTGATAGGCTTGTGAGTACAGGTGCTGCATAGTGATGGCACCGTGAAGTCATAATTGGCATTACCATCATCTATGTGTTCAATCCTTCCATGTACTTTTTTCAGTTCAGTGATCTTATCATGGGCATCGGCGATGCTATTCGACCCCAGAGAAGCACCAAGAAGAAGATTGTCGTCTAAAATTATCAGTAATGTGGATTTCAGGACATAGGTCTCATATTTGAGCTATGTTATGTTGGCTGGAGGACTAACACTTTGAAAGGGTAAGGATGCCTCTTTTCATTGATAATATCCACCAGGAGGAAATTTGGTGAGCTGGTCAGGATACCAACACCCAAGAACAGGATGGTAAGCTTGATGGACATTATTTGGTGTTCTTGCTGGACACTAAATAATAGCTCTAATTCTTTGCAATATCACGAATATTCGAATGGGTAGAGGGAAAAGAAAACGAGAATGGACAGCATGGATTATACTGCGTTTCGTGTGAGTAACAAGCACTCCTCGAGAAGGAAGTAGAGGAGCCAAACAACATACTTGAATTGAAATGAAAGATTAGACCGACGGAGTCAGGAAGGTGTCACACCGGAAAATGGCTGAAGTAGGGCACAAGAACCAGGGGGGGCCAGGCACACAAATACAAGCGAGAACACACATTCACACGCACAGTACGGTATCCCGCCAGCTCTCAATTGACTCATCCATGGCGCAATTGAAATGCTTTGAACTCTGAACACAACAATCCCAGCATAAACCTCATTGGGACCTACAAGCGTTTTGGTTCCAAATGAACATTAGAGTTCAGTAATGAAGCATTTCATAACTAGTTTACACCATGTTACACGTTTGTTTCATATGGCAATAATTGTTTACATTCTTATCACATGTACAAATATTTTTTTTATATATTGAAAATTAATAAGTTATTGTTATTTTCTTTTAGAAAATTAGACATAACAAATATACAAAAACTTAAACAGAATCTTACAAGTTTTTCATTAATACATATAATTGTTTAATTTTCGAATGTTCCCAATAATTATATAATTTAATTTAAGAAAAAGTGGACTTTGTTACAATTATAAGTTTGATTGGAATCATTATACATCCGAATGGATTATAAAATTCCAATCCTACTTATATTCCAGTGGAATATAAATTAGATTTACAACAAAATACCAATCGCAAAAAATGGATTGGAATTAACATTCCAGGATAGGCTTTCATGCCAAGCTATAACAAGGACGGAATACATAAAACATTCAGAATACACAGCAGTGTAGGGTGCTAACTTGGGAGTACCAAGTGAGCGGGTTTGAATCCCCTTCGTGGCTGCTACTGATCTTATAAACCATCGATTGCAATAAACATTGATTATTCTTTGCCAGGTCAGATACCGCTAACGGTAACTTCTCCAGACGAAACTTACTGGTGTGTACTCACCTATTTGTGCTTCCGGGGGTTGAGCTTTGACTCCTTGGTCCCGCCTCTCAACTGTCAATCAACTGGTGTACAGAGTGTGTGTGTATTCACCTAATTGCGCTTGCGGGGGTTGAGCTCAGCTCTTTCGGCCCGCCTCTCAACAGTCAATCAACTGTCTCTACTACTACTATTCCCCCCCCCACACACACACACCCCAGGAAGCAGCCCGTGAGAGCTGACTAACTCCCAGGTACCTTTTTATTATTTATTTATTTATTTATTTATTTATTTATATACAAGAAGGTACATTGGGTTTGAGAGAATACATAGCATAGTACATTATTTACAATCTTGTAAAGCCACTAGTACGCGCAGCGTTTCGGGCAGAAATTTTACCTATCTACTTATTTACTGTTAGGTAACACGGGCATAGGGTGAAAGAAACTCTGCCCATTGTTTCTCGCCAGCGACCGAGATCGAACCCGGGACCACAGGATCATATGCCCAGTGTGCTTTCCGCCCGGGCGGCCGGCTCCCTCCCGGCCGCTGTGTGTGTGTGTGTGTAATTACCTAATTGTAGTTACAGGATGAGAGCTACGCTCGTGGTGTCCCGTCTTCCCAGCACTCTTTGTCATATAACGCTTTGAAACTACTGACGGTCTTGGCCTCCACCACCTTCTCACCTAACTTGTTCCAACCGTCTACCACTCTGTTTGCGAAAGTGAATTTTCTTATATTTCTTCGGCATCTGTGTTTAGCTAGTTTAAATCTATGACCTCTTGTTCTTAAAGTTCCAGGTCTCAGGAAATCTTCCCTATCGATTTTATCAATTCCTGTTACTATTTTGTATGTAGTGATCATATCACCTCTTTTTCTTCTGTCTTCTAGTTTTGGCATATTTAATGCCTCTAATCTCTCCTCGTACCTCTTCCCCTTCAGTTCTGAGAGCCACTTAGTAGCATGTCTTTGCACCTTTTCCAGTTTGTTGATGTGCTTCTTAAGATATGGGCGCCACACAACCGCTGCATATTCTAGCTTTGGCCTAACAAAAGTTGTGAACAATTTCTTTAGTATATCGCCATCCATGTATTTAAAAGCAATTCTGAAGTTAGAAAGTGTGGCATAGGCTCCTCGCACAATATTCTTTATCTGGTCCTCAGGTGATAGTTTTCTATCTAGAACCACCCTTAGATCTCTTTCTTTATCAGATTTCTTTAAAGATTTCTCACATAATATATAGGTTGTGTGGGGTCTATGTTCTCCTATTCCACATTCCATAACATGGCATTTATTAACATTAAATTCCATTTGCCAAGTCGTGCTCCAGATACTTATTTTGTCCAGGTCATCTTTATTGAAGGGCATGACAATCATCTAAGTTTCTTATCCTTCCTATTATCTTAGCATCATCAGCAAACATGTTCATATAATTCTGTATACCAACTGGTAGATCATTTATGTAGACAATAAACATCACTGGTTCAAGAACTGAACCCTGTGGTACTCCACTTGTGACATTTCTCCAGTCCGATACATTGCCTCTGATCACTGCCCTCATTTTTCTATCAGTCAGAAAAATTTTCATCCATGTTAGAAGCTTACCTGTCACCCCTCCAATATTTTCCAGTTTCCAGAACAACCTCTTATTTGGAACTCTGTCGAAAGCCTTTTTTAGGTCCAGATAGATGCAGTCAACCCAACCATCTCTTTCCTGTAATATCTCTGTTGCTCGATCATAGAAACTGAGTAAATTTGATACACAGGATCTTCCAGATCGAAAACCATATTGTCTGTCTGATATTATATCATTTCTCTCCAGGTGTTCTACCCATTTAGTTTTAATTATTTTTTTCAATATTTTGACTATTACACTCGTCAATGATACCGGTCTATAATTAAGGGGGTCTTCCCTGCTTCCACTTTTGTAGATTGGAACTATGTTAGCCTTTTTCCACACATCAGCTACAACTCCTGTAAACAGGGATGCCTGAAAAATCAGTTGAAGAGGAATGCTGAGCTCAGGTGCACATTTTCTCAGAACCCATGGTGAAACTCCATCTGGACCAACTGCTTTGTTCTTATTTAGCTCATTAAACATTTTTTCCACTTCGTCTCTAGACACCTCTATGTTGTTCTCTGGAATTCTTATTGTATCTGGTTCCCTGAAGATTTCATTTTGTACAAACACACTTTGGAACTTTTCGTTTAATGTTTCACACATTTCCTTTTCATTTTCCGTGAATCTATTTCCCATTTTCAACCTCTGAATATTATCCTTTACCTGCAATTTGTTGTTTATGACTTCATAGAATAGACCTGGTTCTGTTTTACATTTGTCTGCAATCCCTTTTTTAAAATTTCTTTCTGCCTCTCTAATCACTGCCGTGTAGTTGTTTCTCGCATCTTTGTATCGCTGGTATGTTTGGGGGTTTGGCCTCTTCCTGTATTGATTCAATTTTTGTGTCTTTTGGTCTCTGGCCCTCTCGCAATTTCTGTTGAACCAATCCTGTTTCCTAGTTCTGCATCTCTGTTTTGGTATAAATTTTTTTGTGCCTTTATCATATATTTCACAAAACGACATACGTCTCATTCACTTCCTTGCCTAGCAACAAGTCTGTCCAATTATACTCACTAAAAAAATTTCTAAGGTTGCCATAATGTCCTCTCCTAAAGTCAGGTTTTTCAATTTCATCAACTATCATATTTTCTTTCAGATTATACTGCATTGCATACTTTATTCCCAAAAAGACATGGTCACTTTTACCCAAGGGAGGAAGGTACTGAATGTCAAACATTTCTTCCTCCTTCCTGGTAAATATCAAATCTAGCATGGAGGGAACGTCCCCTTCCCTCATCCTCGTAGCTTGTTTAACATGTTGATACAAGAATGTTTCCAGGATGAGGTCTACAAATTTATAGGTCCAAAAATCTTCTGTTTTAGCTTCATATGCTTCCCAGTCTATGGATTTCAAGTTGAAGTCGCCGACTATCAACAGTCGTGAACTATCGTTATCCGCTCTCGCTATGATCTCTCTCATTATTGTTATAAGACCTTCTCGTTTACTATCTAGCTCCTCCTTTGACCATGTGCTGCTTAATAGTGGACTATATGCATTTATGATTATTAGTTTATCATCCTCATGGCAGATCTCTAGTGCTATTATGTCAACTTCTTGTGGATTGGCAGTCATTATTTCCTTCACCTTCAGGTGTTCTTTCAACAGCACAGCAACGCCACCGCCTTTCTTAATTTTTCTTTCCCGTCTCCAAATTGAGTAGCCCCTTGGGAATATGACCTCATTTAAAATAACATCTTAAAGTTTTGTCTCCGTGCATGCAACAATGTCTGGTGTCTGCACCTGTATTACATCACTTAACTCCAGTATCTTCGATCTTACTCCATCTATGTTGGTGTATACAATCTTCAGGAACTTGTTTCCCCTATTTTTATTTTTCACTCTCCCTCTCTCTAATGATTTTGTTGGTTTGCCTTTATGTACCACTTTACTGGTGTGCCTAAACTATCACTTTGTAGAAAAAAGAATTGATTTCTTCTTCATTCCTGTTCTCATTTAAACGTTTTGCCTCGGCGAGGTTCAGTTTCAGCTTCACTCTATCTTCTTTTGAAAGATCTCGTCTTAACGACCACACTTTCCCATCCTCATCACTTTGTAATTTTCTAGCATTCCTTAGTACTTCTTCCATCTGTTTGGCACCGTTTAGGGTGATCCTCAAAGGTCGATCTTTCCCTTTTACATATCTGCCTATTCTCCTGTAGTCGCACACATTCTCTATGGTTGTAAGACCTTCCACGAGGCCAACAATTTTATCTACTACTTTTGCTTCTTCTACAGCTCTTTCTGACCTAGATGTTATCCTTTTCTTTGCAGCCAAAAATTATTAGGGACTTACTCCGATCAACTGTGTTTTGCACCAACTTCGGGTTAGATGCCAATTCTTTTCTCACTTCCAGCCTAATGTTTGTTTTATCTTGGTTGCTGCAGTGTTTGGCTTCCTTTACTGCTTCTTCAATTTTTTCCTTCTCGTTGGCCACTTGTGCATAGGTGAGTTGCATATCTTTCTTGCACTGTTCTATTCCCTGTGCAACTTCCTCCATCTGTGCTGACAAAAGCTGTTTCTCCTGTTGAATTTCCTTACGTAACCTATTGTAGTCAATTATGTTTAAATTTACTTTAACTTCTTCCAAAGCTATTTTTAAGAGTTTATTTTCGTTTTCCATGGCTTTGCAATTTGTTTCCAATTGATTCTTATCCTTGCGCAAGTCTTTCACTAAACCCTCAAGACATACAACTTTGCTATTTAAATGGTCATTATTTTCTTTCAATTTACTAATTATTTCTACATGATAGGTCACTATAGTATCTAATTTTACAAACTTGTTGTATAGACTGGTTATATCAATGCTTTCTTCACTGAATCCAGCAAAATCAAACTCTGTTTTGAATTTTCTCTTGCCGGCGGCCATCTTAAATGTTCTTCTCTGCACTGGAAACACTAGGGCAACTTTTTCTCATCCAATTTTTCACTTCCCTTGGCACATTCCTGTTATCTCACCTAATTTTCAAAAGCACTATACCTTTATATATAGTGCTTTTGTTCCAACCGTCTACCACTCACCCAGAGGTATAGTCCCACTATACCTCTGGGACACCACTCACTATCATCATCCTGTATTACAATACTTAGGATTGTTGAAATATGCTGGAGCTCCTCTTGTCTGCCTCTTGGGAAAGAACTTGGGATAAAAAGCCTGTGCGAATGTGTGTGTGTGTGTGTGTGTACTCACCTAGTTGTACTTACCTAGCAGTGCTTGCGGGGGTTGAGCTCAGTAGTAGGGATGATAGCGTATGGGCCCCTTTTTTCTAGAAAAGGTGCCGATATTGCAAACCGGTTTCACCGTGCTTTGGAAAAAAGGGGTCGATATGGCACACCGATTTCACGGAACATTTGGAAAAAAGGGCCGATATGGCACACCGGTTTCACCGAACTTTTGAAAAAGGGTCAATTTGGAGTTAAAGGTTTATTATGGAGAAAATAATTTCTGAGATCTTAGAAGTTTGTTAAGAGTTCTTATGATGAAGATAATTTCATAGAAGTTTGTTAAGGATTTCTTATGAAGAAAATATGTTCATAGAAGTTTGTTAAGAGTTCATATGAGAAAAATAATTTCCGAGATCTTAGAAGTTTGTTAAGAGTTCTTATGAGAAAAATATGTTCATAGAAGTTTGTTAAGAGATCTTATAGGAGAAATAATTTCAGAATTCTTACCGAGAATCAACAGATATTTTAGACCGTATACTTTTAAGTAGAAATTCTTACTTAGAAACGAGTACAACTATATAACAGTAAATTGAAGCATTACCCGGCCATCCCCCTCACAACCCCTCCCCTTTCCCTCACCAACCCCCCTGCATCACCTGTTTCAACCTCACTCCAGCCAACCAGATGCCGCGGGCAGGTCACCTCCATAATCTTATCTTTGTGTCTCTATAATACCTGGACCGTCCCTCACCCCTCTCTACCTGTTACCTTACCCCCTTTCCTTATTCATTATCATTAATATTGTTCTTTCATAAATCCGTTCAGCTATTTTAGACATCGTAATGTTTGTTCCTTTACATTAAACAAGTCAGTTTTACACAAATCTACCGAGTCGGTAAGCAAGTTCTAGCTCCTGTCCCTGCTTTAATCCCCTGTCGTATATTGAATACTAACAGTCCAATCCCTAAAATTTTAAAGTCTTTTTTCAGACATAGTAAATCAAATCAATTCTGTAAGCAAGCTTCAGCTCCTGTTCCCCACCTTAGTTTACTAATACAACTTCTTTAGTATCAAATCAATTTCTTCGAGATTTAAAACATAGCTATTTCAGATGTAGTAAAATACACTAATTTAGTTAACGAGCTCCAGCTCCTGTCCCCCGCCGTAGTTTCCTCTCATATCCTCGATAATACCTAATCAATCCCCCTAAAACTTATACCCCCTGTATTTCAGACACAGTAAATATAATCAAGTCAGTTACCGAGCTCCAGCTGTTGTCTCCCCACCTTAGTTCATTTGTACAAGTTCTTTAGTAACAAACTAATTTTCTCAGAAATTTGTAACTGCCGTATTTTCAGACATAGTAAAATAGTTCCGAACAATTACCAAACTCTAGCTCACGTCTACTGCCTTAGCTCATTTGTACATGTTCTTTATTATCAGATCAATTCCCCTCAAATTTAAGATCACTATATTTTTATGTAGTAAAATAAATCAAGACATTAACCAAGTTTCAGCTCATGTCCTCCACCTTAGTTCAATGTTCTTTAAATTAATTCAGATTAAACCCCTCTCCAGTCTATCAAAGTAAACATCATTGCCTTTAATACCCTTTTGTACTCAGCTATGTAATATTCACACGGACATATATCACTTTACCTTCAATACCTTTTGTTTACCCAAGAAAGCAATAATCACACGGTCAAAAATCTCACCTTACCCTTTCCCTCCCTTACCTTCTCATCCCTTACTCCACCCCCTCCTTTATCTCCCCAACTTATAAAAACCTTCAATAATCGTACTGTATTTGCATATTTTCTATGTTCACTGTCATATTCTCATAATGTTCTCTACAAATTCCCTTCATGTTCTTCACATATTCAGTGTTCATTCTCTGTATTCCCTATGTTCTTTATCATGTTCCCCGTATATTCACAGTATTCTTTCTCATGTTTTCATGTTCATATCATGTTCTCTGTACATCCTTTATACTCAATATTCATGTTCTCTGCAAAATCATATTCCCCCGCAAGTTCCCTGTGTTTTTCACATTCTCTTCCATGTTCAGTGTGTTCTTTGCCATATTCTCCAGGTTCACTGTGTTCATTCTCTTATATATTTTCTGTTATCCTTGTCATGTTCTCAAATGTTCTCTGCATATTCTTCACAAGTTTATATTCCCAGCATATTCACTCTGTTCTTCTCACTCTCGTTCATGTTCTCTGTACAACTTTTATTCTCATTATTCATGTTCCTCACATTTTCTCTTTCTTCATCACCCTCTCTTACAGGTTTCTGTGTTCTTTGTCATATTCTCAAATGTTCTTAGCATGTTATTCACGAGTTCATCACCTTCGTTTCATATTCTTTCTGTTCTTTTCATGTTTTCATGTTCCTCACATGTTTCATGTACAACTTATATACTCAATATTCTTGTTCTCCACGATTTCAAAACGTTCTTCACAACACTGTTCTTAAAGAAATCTGCACTTTATTCAGTACCAAATGTACCAAGACAAACATTTCTTGACATTTCTAAACTAAACTTAATAGTCAATCAACTAAAACATAGTCACTTTCGTCATTTATCAACTAAACTTATTACCCAAACAACTAAAAATAGGATTAACCTCGTTCAACACCGTTCTTAATTAAAATGACCGTTCTCTTAGCTAAAAAATAGTCAAAGGAAACTTTCCAGTACTGTTCATAACTAACTTTATCCATCGTCAAGTAACTGAAAATAGTCTTGTTCGTCATTTCTTAACAGCCATTATGTTTCGTCAAGTAAGAAATAAAAATTTCCAATGATATCTTTCATCGCTGTTCTTAACTGACATTATACTTTCTGGAGCACAAAAATAGCCGCTATCATCATATTTTCTTGTCTTTCCTCAACTAAAAATAGTCAAATGAAAATCGTTCTACACTTTTGAAACTAACTGTAAACTTCAATTAGTAAGAAAAATAGTCATAGACACTCTTCGACACATCTAACACATCCTTTGAGACATCAAAGTTACTCTTCGAGACATCAAAGTTACTATTATATACATCAAAGACACTCTTCGAGACATCAAAGTTACTATTATATACATCAAAGACACTCTTCGAGACATCAAAGTTACTCTTCGTTCATCAGAGAAACTTTCCAAAACATCTTCGTTCATCAAAGTTATTCTCTAAGACATCAAAAGTTATTCTCAGAGACATCAAAAGTTAATCTCAGAAATCTTCGTTCATCAAAGTTATTTTCAGAGTCATCTAAAGTTATTCTCAGAGACATCTAAAGTTATTCTCAGAGACATCAGAGTCGTCAAAAGTTAATCTCTGAGCTATCAAAATACTACTCATATTTTTTTTTTTTTCTTTTTTTTTTGAGATATATACAAGAGTTGTTACATTCTTGTACAGCCACTAGTACGCGTAGCGTTTCGGGCAGGTCCCTGGAATACGACCCCCTGCCGCGAAGAATCGTTTTTTTTCATCCAAGTACACATTTTACTGTTGCGTTAAACAGAGGCTACAGTTAAGGAATTGCGCCCAGTAAATCCTCCCCCGCCAGGATACGAACCCATGACAGCGCTCGCGGAACGCCGGGCGAGTGTCTTACAACTACACCACGGAGACTGTATTCTCAACAGTCATTCTCAAAGTCATCAAAGATATCCTCAGAGACATCAAAGTTAATCTCAGAGCTATCAAAAAGTTAATCTCAGACAACTTTGTTCATCAAAGTTATTCTCAGATACATCTAAAGTTAATCTCGGTCATCAAAGTTGTTCTGTAAGACATCAAAGTAATTTTCAGAGTAATGAAAGGTATTCTCAGAGTCATCAAAGTTATTCCCAGAGTCATCAAAAATTATTCTGATGTCCTCAAAAGTTAATCTCGGTCATTAAAGTTGTTCTGTAAGATATCTTCTGTAATGTTCTGTAAGATTGTTCTGTAAGATATAAGTTATTTTCAGAGTCATCAAAGGTAATCTCTAACTCACCTTCATTCATCAAAGTTATTCTCTAAGACATCAATGTTGTTTTCATAGACATCTTCGTTCAATAAAGTTATTCTCTATGTCATCAAAAGTTAATCTCTGAGCTATCAAAAATCATTATCAAAGTCATCAAAGATATTCTCATCGTCATAAAAGGTAATCTCTAACTCACATTCGTTCATCATAGTCATTCTCTAAGTCATCAAAGTTGTTCTCTAAGACATCAAAGTCATTCTCAGATTCATCAAAAGTTATTCTCAGTCATCAAAGTTAATTTCTAAGTCAATTTCATTCATCAAAGTTATTCTCTAAGTCATAAAAATTATTCCCAGACACATTAAAAATTAATCTCATTCATAAAAAAGTTAATCTCAGTCATCAAATGTAACCTCTAAGTAACCTTTCGTTCATCAGAAAAGCTTTTTAAGACATCTTCGTTCATCAAAGTTATTCTCTGTCATCAAAAGTTATTGTCTGAGCTATCAAAATACTACTCATGCTCTCAAAAAGTCGTTCTCAAAGTCATCAAAGATATTCTCAGAGACATCAAAGGTAATCTCTAACTCACTTTCGTTCATTAAAGTTATTCTCTAAGTCATCAAAGTTGTTCTCAAAGACATCAAAAAGTTATTCTCAGAACCAACAAAAGCTTATCGCAATCATCAATGTTAATCTCTATATCACCTTCCTTATTCAGTGAAGCCTTCTGAGACATCCTCGTTCAACAAAGCTGTCCTCAGAGCCATCAAAAAAGTTATATATAGTCATCAAAGTTATTCTCTAAGTTACCTTTCGTTCATCAGAGAAGCTTTCTAAGGCATCTTCGTTCATCAAAGCTGTTCTCAAAGACATCAATGTTGTTCTCTAAGACAACCTCAGACATAAAATTTATCTCCAAAATGTAACTAGTTCAGCTTTTCATATCAAACTTACATTTCTGTTAAATATATTTTCTTAGTCACTTTACCTTAAAACTGTTCTCTGAACAACACTGCATAAACCTACCTAACCTATCCTCCCCACCTAATGTTACTTACCTAACATAACGTTCCTAAACCTAACCTAACTTACATAACCTAACCTAACCTAACCTAACTTACCTTTCCTAACTTAACTAACCTAACCTAACGTAACTTGCATAACCTAACCTAACTTACCTATCCTAACTTAACTAACCTAACCTAATGTAACTTGCATAACCTAACCTAACTTACCTATCCTAACTTACCTAACTTAACTTACCCAACCTAACCTAACCTAACTTAACATAAATTACCTAACTTAATCTAATCTAACTTACCTATCCTAATTTATCTAACCTAACCTAACTTACCCAACCTAACCTAACCTAACCTAACTTAACATAAATTACCTAACTTACCTAACCTAACTTGCCTATTCTAACTTAACTAACCTATCCTTACGTAACAACCTAACTTAATCTATCCTAACTTAACTTGCATAACCTAACTTAACGTAACCTAACTTAAAGTAAATTACTTAACTTAACCTAACTTGCATAACCTAACCTAACTTACTTATCCTAATTTACCTAACCAAACCTAACTTACCCAACCTAGTCTAACCTAACCTAACTTAACATAAATTACCTAATTTACCTAACCTAACTTACCTATCCTAACTTAACTAACCTATCCTTACCTAACAATCTAACTTAACCTAACTTTATCTGTCCTAACTTAACTTGCATAACCTAACTTAACGTAACCTAACTTACATAACCTAACTCACACAAACTGACGTAACCTAACTTACCTAGTCAAGCTCATGCAACAAGACATGACCTAACTTACATGATTATTCCTGCTTGTCTTTTGTGTTTTGTCAATCATTGTTTCATATTCATTTGTTCGTTTCAATGGTTATTTTTCTCAAATGGTCATTTATGCATTTCAAGTGCTATTTGTTAAAGATTGGGTATTTAAGCATTTCAAAGGATTTTTGTTATATATGGGCATTTACTCATTTCAAGGGTTAATTTCTCAAATGGTCATTTATGCATTTCAAGTGCTATTTATTAAAGATTGGGTATTTAAGCATTTCAAAGGAATGTTGTTATATATGGGCATTTACTCGTTTCAGGGGTTAATTTCTCAAATGATCATTTTTGCATTTCAAGGGTTATTTGTTAAAGTTCATCAAGTTGCTCATAAGTTGTATTTATTATGTTTGTTATAACTGTTCTTATTCTTCCACCCTTTAACCTAGCCTCATGTGATCTTAGTGTATTTATTAGGTTTTTATCATATGTTCTTATTCTTCCCCCCCCCCTTAACCTAACCTCTTTAATCTTAGTGTATTCATTATGTTGTTTATCATTTGTTCTTATTCCCCAACCCTTTAACCTAACCTTTCAAATGTAGTTTATTTGTTTATTGTGTTTTGACGTTTTTGTTGAATATATTATCCTTTTCCTAACTTTTCAAATGTAGTTTTGTTTCTCCTCTTTGTATATTTTACCCAAACCCACGAGCTGTTTCTCCTACTCCTTCTATCCCCCTTTTTTCTCTCTCTATCTTTCTCCTTCTATCCCCCTTTTTTTCTCTCTATCTTTCTTCTTCTCTTTCCCTTCTCTCACTCTCTCTCATTCTCTTATTTTTCTTTTTCTCAAATTCAAGTCTTAGTGCTCCCATGCTCTCACTCTCTCTCATTCTCTCTCTTCTTTGCTCCCTTGCTCTCACTCTCCCTCATTCTCTCTCTTCCTCCCCCCTCTCTCTTACTCCTTTCTCTCACTCCCTTGCTCTCTTGTTTTTCTCAATTTCAAGTTTTAGTAGATCTGATTCTTTACTACTGTAATTATATTATTACTAAAATAAAGAATGAACTTATATGTGAAAACAAAGTAAAAGAAGGAAGGAAGGTTAAGTGGGATGGTGGGGGGTTGGGTAAAATATACAAAAAGGAGAAACAAAACTACATATAAAAGGTTAGGAAAAGGATAATATATTCAACAAATACGTCAAATCACAATAAACAAATAAATTACATTTGAAAGGTTAGGTTAAAGGGTTGGGGAATAAGAACAAAAGATAACCAACATAATGAATACACTAAGATTAAAGAGGTTAGTTTAAGGGGGGAAGAATAAGAGCATATGATAAAAACCTAATAAATGCACTAAGATCACAAGAAGCTTCTTCTTGAGGTTATCTTGAGATGATTTCGGTTTTTTTTAGTGTCCCCACGGCCCAGTCCTCGACCAGGCCTCCACCCCCAGGAAGCAGCCCGTGACAGCTGACTAACACCCAGGTACCTATTTGACTGCTAGGTAACAGGCGCATAGGGTGAAAGAAAATCTGCCCAATGTTTCTCGCCGGCGCCTGGGATCGAACCCAGGACCACAGGATCACAAGTCCAGAGTGCTGTCCGCTCGGCCGACCGTCTCCCTAAAGGCTAGGTTAAAGGGTGGAAGAATAAGAACAATTATAACAAACATAATAAATACAACTTATGAGCAACTTGATGATCTTTAACAAATAATCCTTGAAATGCAAAAATGACCATTTGAGAAATTAACCCTTGAAATGAGTAAATGCCCATTTTTTTTTTTTTTTTTTTTTTTTTTGAGATATATACAAGAGTTGTTACATTCTTGTACAGCCACTAGTACGCGTAGCGTTTCGGGCAAGTCCTTAATCCTAAGGTCCCTGGAATACGATCCCCTGCCGCGAAGAATCGATTTTTCATCCAAGTACACATTTTACTGTTGCGTTAAACAGAGGCTACAGTTAAGGAATTGCGCCCAGTAAATCCTCCCCGGCCAGGATACGAACCCATGACATAGCGCTCGCGGAACGCCAGGCGAGTGTCTTACCACTGCACCACGGAGACTGGTAAATATATAACAACAATCCTTTGAAATGCTTAAATACCCAATCTTTAACAAATAGCACTTGAAATGCATACATGACCATTTTGAGAAATTAACCCTTGAAATGAGTAAAAGCCCATATATAACAAAAACCCTTTGAAATGCTTAAATACCCAATCTTTAACAAATAGCACTTGAAATGCATAAATGACCATTTGAGAAATTAACCCTTGAAATGAGTAAAAGCTCATATATAACAAAAATCCTTTGAAATGCTTAAATACCCAATCTTTAACAAATAGCACTTGAAATGCATAAATGACCATTTGAGAAAAATAACCATTGAAACGAACAAATGAATATGAAACAATGATTGACGAAACACAAAAGACAAGCAGGAATAATTATGTAAGTTAGGACATGTCTTGGTGCGTGAGTTTGACTAGGTAAGTTAGGTTACGTCAGTTTGGGTAAGTTAGGTTAAGTTAGGTAATTTACTTTAAGTTAGGTTACATTAAGTTAGGTTATGCAAGTTAAGTTAGGAGAGGTAAAGTTAGGTTTAGTTAGGTTGTTAGGTAAGGATAGGTTAGTTAAGTTAGGATAGGTAAGTTAGGTTAGGTTAAGTTAGGTAATTTATGTTAAGTTAGATTAGGTTAGGCTAGGTTGGTTAAGTTAGGTTAGGTTAGGTAAATTAGGTTAGGTAAGTTAGGTAAGGTAAATTAGGATAGGTAAGTTAGGTTAGGTAAATTAGGATAGGTAAGTTAGGTTAGGTTAAGTTAGGTAATTTATGTTAAGTTAGGTTAGGTTAGGTTGGGTAAGTTAGGTTAGAAAGTTAGAATAGGTAAGTTAGGTTAGGTAAGTTAGGTTATGCAAGTTACGTTAGGTTAGTTAAGTTAGGATAGGTAAGTTAGGTTAGGTTAAGTTAGGTTAGGTTATGTAAGCTAGGTTAGGTTTAGGAACGTTATGTTAGGTAAGTAACATTAGGTGGGGAGGATAGGTTAGGTAGGTTTATGCAGTGTTGTTCAGAGAACAGTTTTAAGGTAAAGTGACTAAGAAAATATATTTAACAGAAATGTAAGTTTGATATGTAAAGCTGAACTAGTTTCATTTTGGAGAGAAATTTTATGTCTGAGGTTGTCTTAGAGAACAACATTGATGTCTTTTAGAACAGCTTTGATGAACGAAGATGTCTTAGAAAGCTTCTCTGATGAACGAAAGGTTACTTAGAGAATTACTTTGATGACTATATTTAACTTTTTTGATGGCTCTGAGGACAGCTTTGTTGAACGAGGATACCTCAGAAGGCTTCTCTGAATAAGGAAGGTGATATAGAGATTAACATTGATGATTGCGATAAGCTTTTGTTGGTTCTGAGAATAACTTTTTGATGTCTTTGAGAACATCTTTGATGACTTAGAGAATAACTTTAATGAACGAAGGTGAGTTAGAGATTACCTTTGATGACTCTGAGAAAATCTTTGATGACTTTGAGAATAACTTTTTGAGAGCATGAGTAGTATTTTGATAGCTCAGACAATAACTTTTGATGACAGAGAATAACTTTGATGAACGAAGATGTCTTAGAAAGCTTTTCTGATGAACGAAAGGTTACTTAGAGAATAACATTTGATGACTGTGATTAACTTTTTGATGACTGAGATTAATTTTTAATGTCTCTGGGAATAATTTTTTATGACTTAGAGAATAACTTTGATGAATGAAATTGACTTAGATATTACCTTTGATGATTGAGAATAACTTTTGATGATGACCAGACCACACACTAGAAGTTGAAGGGACGACGACGTTTCGGTCCGTCCTGGACCATTCTCAATTCTCATCCTGGCTCGCTAAAACCCTGACACCTTACCTTGGCACTTTTTCCCCTGCCCACCTTCGTCACTCTCAGGACTTCATAGAAAGACTGCGCCTGCAACCCTCTTGTAAGATGCTTAGTCTTGATGTCGACTCTCTGTTCACTAATGTTCCGCTCGATGACGTTCTCTCTTTCCTCAGACAGAAGGCGTCAGAGGGCCTCCTTCCTCTCCCACTTCCCACTGACGTTTTCCTCGATCTCATTAGACTCTGTGTTGAATCTAACTCTTTCTCTTTCAACGGTAAATATTACACTCAAACTTTCGGCGTCGCTATGGGTTCCCCTCTCGTCCCTGTTCTTGCTAATTTCTACATGGAATACTTCGAAACTGTTCTTCTTCCTTCTATTGATACTCGTCCCTCTCTCTGGCTTCGCTATGTTGATAACATTTTTGCTTTATGGCCTCATGACCTTAATCTTTTCCAGCCTTTCCTCGCCTCTCTTAACAATTTGGTTCCTTCTATCCATTTCAAAGTTGAGTGGGAATCTAACTCCCTCCCTCCTTTTCTTGATGTTCATGTTCACAGCTCTGTGTCTGGGTTCTCTTTCTCTGTCTACCGTAAACCCATGCATAGTGGCATGTACATTCACTTCTTTTCCTACCATCCTCCTTCAGTTAAGAAAAGTGTCCTCGTCTCTCTCTTCCTTAGCGCTCTACGCATCAGCGACCCTCAGTTTCTTGATTCTGAAATTGCCTTTATCTACAAATCATTCTCTCGCCTTGGTTATCCTTTGCATTTCATCAACTGTGCCTACTCTCAAGCTAAACGAAATTTCTTTCATCCTAAACCTGCTTCCAACACTAGTAGCACTGTACTATGCCTTCCCTTCATATCTGAACTCAAAACTTTTACCAATACCTTTCGTCCTCTTGACATTAAACTCGCCTTTCGACAAACTAACACACTTCGTAGCAATCTAGCTCACACTGCTCCTCCTGCTTCTAATGCTGCTGGTGTCTACTCTATTTCCTGTTCATCTTGTCCTCTCCAATACTTTGGCGAAACTGGCCGTACACTGAATGACAGACTTAAAGAACACAAGAGAAGTGTTAAGTCTGCAGACACTAACAATGCTCTCTTCTGCCATGTGAGGGATTCTAATCATCCCATTGATTGGTCTTCCTCCAAAATAATCTTTCCTGCCTCTACTCTACACAGACGCCGTCTTGTAGAATCGGCTCTTATACACAATGTACCCAACATGAACTTGAGTCCTGGCTTTGTTGCTGTGGACTCTTCCCTTTCACAGTATATACTCAAATGCTCTAATCTTTCTAACAAACGTGACTTACCATAAGCTTTCCCCCTTCAATTTATCTTTCTTTCTCTTTCCTTTTCTTTCTCTCTTCTCCCTTTTTCTGTTCATTGTCTTCTCCTACGCTCCCTTGCTATCCTCTTCTTATTCCTATTACTATCTCCATCGGTGGTTATAATAGGAGCTGCCTCGTATGGGCCAATAGGCCTTCTGCAGTTCTCATTACTACTATCCCCTACACCTGACTTTCCTCCTCAGCTCTCTCTTGCCTATTTATTGCCTGTCCCTACCTCCTCATCACAATCGACTTGAGAATGGTCCAGGACGGACCGAAACGTCGTCGTCCCTTCAACTTCTAGTGTGTGGTCTGGTCAACATACTTCAGCCACGTTATTGTGACTCATCGCCTGCAACTTTTGATGACTCTGAGAATGACTTTGATGTCTTAGAAAACAACTTTGATGACTTAGAGAATGACTATGATGAACGAATGTGAGTTAGAGATTACCTTTGATATCTCTGAGAATATCTTTGATGACTTTGATAATGATTTTTGATAGCTCAGAGATTAACTTTTGATGACATAGAGAATAACTTTATTGAACGAAGATGTCTATGAAAACAATATTGATGTCTTAGAGAATAACTTTGATGAATGAAGGTGAGTTAGAGATTACCTTTGATGACTCTGAGAATAACTTATATCTTACAGAACAATCTTACAGAACATTACAGAAGATATCTAACAGAACAACTTTAAAGACCGAGATTAACTTTTGAGGATATCAGAATAATTTTTGATGACTCTGAGAATAACTTTGATGACTCTGAGAATACCTTTCATGACTCTGAAAAATACTTTGATGTCTTACAGAACAACTTTGACGACCGAGATTAACTTTAGACGTATCTGAGAATAACTTTGATGAACAAAGTTGTCTGAGATTGACTTTTTGATAGCTCTGAGATTAACTTTGATGTCTCTGAGAATATCTTTCATGACTTTGAGAATGACTTTTGAGAATATGAGTAGTATTTTGATAGCTCAGAGAATGACGTTTGACGACTCTGATGTCTCTGAGAATAACTTTAGAAGTCTCTGAGAATAACTTTAGATGACTGAGAATAACTTTGATGGAAGAAGATGTCTGAGATTAACTTTTGATGACTCTGAGAATAACTTTTGATGTTTTAGAGAATAACTTTGATGAACGAAGATGTTTTTGAAAGTTTCTCTGATGAACGACGAGTAACTTTGATGTCTCGAAGAGTGTCTTTGATGTATCGAAGAGTAATTTTCATGTCTCGAAGAGTAACTTTGATTTCTCAAAGGATGTCTTTGATGTCTCGAAGAGTGTCTTTGACTATTTTTCTTACTAATTGAAGTTTACAGTTAGTTACAAAAGTATAGAACGATGTTCCATTTGACTATTTTTAGTTGAGAAAATATGATGAAAATATGATGATAGCGCCTATTTTTGTGCTCCAGAAAGTATACTGTCAGTTAAAAACAGCGACGAAAGATATCTTTGGATATTTTTTTCTTACTTGACGAAACATAATGGCTGTTAAGAAATGACGAACAAGACTATTTTCAGTTACTTGACGATGGATAAAGTTAGTTATGAACAGTACTGGAAAGTTTCCTTTGACTATTTTTTAGCTAAGAGAACGGTCATTTTAATTAAGAACGGTGTTGAACGAGGTTAATCCTATTTTTAGTTGTTTGGGTAATAAGTTTAGTTGATAAATGACGAAAGTGACTATGTTTTAGTTGATTGACTATTAAGTTTAGTTTAGAAATGTCAAGAAATGTTTGTCTTGGTACATTTGGTACTGAATAAAGTGCAGATTTCTTTAAGAACAGTGTTGTGAAGAACATTTTGAAATCGTGGAGAACAAGAATATTGAGTATATAAGTTGTACATGAAACATGTGAAGAACATGAAAACAGGAAAAGAACAGAGAGAATATGAAAGGAAGGTGAAGAACTCGTGAATAACATGCTAAGAACATTTGAGAACATGACAAAGAACACAGAAACATGTAAGAGAAGGCGATGAAGAAAGAGAAAATGTGAGGAACATGAATAATGAGTATAAAAGTTGTACAGAGAACATGAACGAGAGTGAGAAGAATACAGTGAATATGATGGGAATATGATCTTGTGAAGAATATGCTGAGAACATTTGAGAACATGACAGAGAATGAACACAGTGAACCTGGAGAATATGGCAAAGAACACACTGAACATGGAAGAGAATGCGAACACAGTGAACTTGCGGGGGAATATGACTTTGCAGAGAACATGAATATTGAGTATAAAAGATGTTCAGAGAACATGATATGAACATCAAAACATGAAAAAGAATACAGTGAATATACGGGGAACATGATAAAGAACATAGGGGAATACAAAGAATGAACACTGAATATGTGAAGAATGTGAAGGGAATTTGTAGAGAACATTATGAGAATATGACAGTGAACATAGAAAATATGCAAATACAGTACGATTATTGAAGATTTTTATAAGTTGGGGAGATAAAGGAGGGGGTGGAGTAAGGGATGAGAAGGTTAGGGAGGGAAAGGGTAAGGTGAGATTTTTGACCGTGTGATTATTGCTTTCTTGGTTAAACAAAAGGTATTGAAGGTAAAGTGATATATGTCCGTGTGAATATTACATAGCTGAGTACAAAAGGGTATTAAAGGCAATGATGTTTACTTTGATAGACTGGAGAGGAGTTTAATCTGAATTAATTTAATGAACATTGAACTAAGGTGGAGGACATGAGCTGAAACTTGGTTAATGTCTTGATTTATTTTACTACATAGAAATATAGTGATCTTAAATTTGAGGGGAATTGATCTGATAATAAAGAACATGTACAAATGAGCTAAGGCAGTAGACGTGAGCTAGAGTTTGGTAATTGTTCGGAACTATTTTACTATGTCTGAAAATACGGCAGTTACAAATTTCAGGGAAAATTAGTTTGTTACTAAAGAACTTGTACAAATGAACTAAGGTGGGGAGACAACAGCTGGAGCTCGGTAACTGACTTGATTATATTTACTGTGTCTGAAATACAGGGGGTATAAGTTTTAGGGGGATTAATTAGGTATTAAGGAAGATACGAGAGGGCACAAAGAAGGAGGACAAGAGCTGGAGCTCAGTAACTAAATTACTGTATTGCACTACGTTTGAAATATGACTATTTAAAATTTTAGGGTAATTGGACTGTTAGTAAAGAAGTTACAGGGATAAACTAAGGTGGGAACAGCAGCTAGAACTTGCTTACTAACATGATTTATTTTACTATATACGAAATATGGCAGTTTAAAATTTTAGGGGATTGGTTAGGTATTATTGAGGATATGAGAGGAAACTACGGCGGGGGACAGGAGCTGGAGCTCGTAACTAAATTAATGTATTATACTACATCTGAAATAGCTATATTTTAAATCTCGAAGAAATTGATTTGATACTAAAGAAGTTGTATTAGTAAACTAAGGTGGGGAACAGGAGCTGTAGTTTGCTTACAGAATTGATTTGATTTACTATGTCTGAAAAAAGACTGTTTAAAATTTTAGGGGATTGGACTGTTAGTATTCAGTATACGACAGGTGATTAAAGCAGGGACAGGAGCTAGAACTTGCTTACCGACTCGGTAGATTTGTGTAAAACTGACTTGTTTAATGTAAAGGAACAAACATTACGATGTCTAAAATAGCTGAACAGATTTATGAAAGAACAATATTAATGATAATGAATAAGGAAAGGGGGTAAGGTAACAGGTAGAGAGGGGTGAGGGGACGGTCCAGGTATTATGGAGACACAAAGATAAGATTATGGAGGTGACCTGCCCGCGGCATCTGGCTGGCTGGAGTGAGGTCGAAACAGGTGATGCAGGGGGGTTGGTGAGGGAAAGGGGAGGGGTTGTGAGGGGGATGGCCGGGTAATGCTTCAAATTACTGTTATATAGTCGTACTCGTTTCTAAGTAAGAATTTCTACTTAAAAGTTTACGGTCTAAAATATCTGTTTATTCTCGGTAAGAATTCTGAAATTATTTCTCCTATAAGATCTCTTAACTAACTTCTATGAACATATTTTTCTCATAAGAACTCTTAATAAACTTCTAAGATCTCGGAAATTATTTTCATCATAAGAACTTTTACCAAACTTCTAAGATCTCAGAAATTATTTTCCCCATAATAAACCTTTAACTCCAAATTGGCCCCTTTTCAAAAGTTCGGTGAAACCAGTGGTGCAATATCGGCCATTTTTCCAAATGTTCGGTGATAACGGTGTGCCATATTTGCCCCTTTTTTCAAAGTTCGGTGAAACCGGTGCCATATCGGCCCCTTTTCCAGAAAAAAAGGGGCCCATACGCCGTCATCCATACTACTGAGCTCTGGCTCTTTGGTCCTGCCTCTCAAACCGTCATCAACAGGTGTACAGGTTCCTGAGCATATTGGGCTCTATCATAATCTACACCGGAAAACTGTGTATGGAGTCAGACTCCACACATCACTTCCTAATGCATTCCATTGTCAAGCACTCTGACACTAAAAAAGTTCTTTCTAATATCTCTGTGGCTCATTTGGGCACTCAGTTTCCACCAGTGTTCCCTAGTGTGTGTGCCCCTTGTGTTAAATAGCCTGTCTTTATCAAACCCTGTCGATTCCCTTGAGAATCTTGTATGTGGTAATCATGTCCCCCTAACTCTTCTGTCTTCCAGAGAAGTGAGCTTAATTCCCGTAGTCTCTCCTCGTTGCTCATACCTCTCAGTTCGGGTACTAGTCTGGTGGCAAACCTTTGAACCTTTTCCAGTTTAGTTTTATGCTTGACTAGATATGGACTCCATGCTGGAGCCGCATGCTCCAGGATTGTCTAACATATGTTGTATATTCTGTTCTGAAAGATTCCTTACCCAAGTTTCTAAAGGCCGTTCTAATGTTAGCCAACCTGGCATATGCTGCTGATGTTATCCTCTTGATATGAGCTTCATGGGACAGGTCTGGCGTGATATCAACCCCCAGGTCTTTCTCTCTCTCTCTGACTTGAAAGTATTTGATCTCCCAAATGATACCTTGTATCTTGTCTCCTGCTTCCTACCCCTATCTTCATTACATTACATGTGCTTGGGTTAAACTCTAACAACCATTTGGTTCGACCATTCCTGCAGCTTGACCAGGTCTTCTTGAAGCCTCAAGCTGTTCTCCTCTGTCTTAATCCTTCTCATTATTTTGGCGTCGTCGGCAAACATTGAGAGGAATGAGTCTATACCCTCTGGGAGATCATTTACGTATATCAGAAACAGGATAGGTCCGAGTACAGAGCCCTGTGGGACTCCACTGGTGACATCACGCTATTCTTAGGTCTCACCCCTCACTGTAACTCTCTGCTTCCTATTGCTTAGGTACTCCCTTATCCATTGGAGCGCCCTACCAGTTACTCCCGCCTGTTTCTCCAGCTTGTGCATTAACCTTTTATGGGGTACTGTATCAAAGGCTTTCCGAAAGTCCAAAAATATGCAATCCGCCCATCCTTCTCTTTCTTGCTTAATCTTTGTCACCTGATCATAGAATTCTATCAAGCCTGTAAGGCAAGATTTACCCTCCCTGAACCCATGTTGAAGGGTTATCACGAAGTCTCTTCTCTCCAGATGTGTTACTAGGTTTTTTCTCACAATCTTCTCCATCACCTTACATGGTATACAAGTTAAGGACACTGGCCTGTAGTCCAGTGCCTCATGTTTGTCACCCTTTTTGTATATTGGGACTACATTAGCTAGTCTTCCATATTTCTGTTAGGTCTCCCATTTCCAGTGACCTACTATACACTATGAAGAGTGGCAAGCAAAGTGCTCCTGCAGACTCTTTCAATACCCATGGTGAGATTCAGTCCGACCCAACACCTTTTCTCATGTCCAGCTCCAATAGACGCTTCTTGACCTCATCTTTTGTAATTTCGAACCTTTCCAAGGTCACCTGGTTTGCTGCCATCTCTCCTAGCGCTGTGACTTTTCCCTGTTCTATTGTAAAGACCTTCTGGAACCTTTTGTTGAGTTCTTCACACACCTCTTTGTCATTCTCTGTGTACCTGTCCTCGCCCATCCTAAGTTTCATCACCTGTTCCTTCACTGCTGTCTTCCTGTGTGTGTGTGTACTTACCTAATTTACCTAATTGCCTTATTGTACTAACCTAATTGTGCTTGCGGGAGTTGAGCTCTGGCTCTTTGGTCCCGCCTCTCAACTGTCAAATAACTAATGTATAGGTTCCTGAGCCAACTGGGCTCTATCATATCTACACTTGAAGCTGTGTATGGAGTCAGCGTCCACCACATCACTTCCTAATGCATTACATTTGTCTTCTACTCTGACACTTAATTTTTTTTCTAAGGTCTGAATGGCTCATTTGGGCACTCAATTTCCACCTGTGTCCTCTAGTGCGTGTGCCCCTTGTGGTAAATACCTTGTCTTTATCTACCCTATCAATTCCTCTGAGAATCTTGTATGTGGTGATCATGTCCCCTCTAACTCTTCTGTCTCCCAGTGACGTTAGATTTAATTCCAGTAGTCTCTTCTCGTAGCTCATGCCCCTCAGTTCGGGTACTAGTCTGGTGGCAATTCTTTGAACCTTTTCCAGTTTAGGTTTATGCTTGACAAGATATGGACTCCATGTTGGAGCCGCATACTCCAGGATTGGTCTGACATATGTGGTATACAAAGTTCTGAAAGATTCCTTACACAAGGTTCTAAAGGCCGTTATTATGATAGCCAACCTGGCATATGTCGTTGATGTTATCCTCTTGATATAAGCTTCAGGGGACAGGTCTGGCGTCATATCAACCCCCTTGGTCGTTTTCTCTCTGACTCTTGAGGTATTTCATCTCCCAAATGATACCTTGTATCTGGTATCGTGTCGTGATGTGTGTGTGTACTCACCTATTTGTGCTTGTGGTGGTTGAGCTTTGGCTCTTTGGTCCCGCCTCTCAACTGTCAATCAACTGGTGTACAGGTTCCTGAGCCTACTGGGCTCTATCATATCTACATTTAAAACTGTGTATGGAGTCAGCCTCCACCACATCACTGCCTAATGCATTCCATCCGTTAACTACTCTGACACTGAAAAAGTTCCTTCTAACGTCCCTGTGGCTCATGTGGGTACTCAGTTTCCACCTGTGTCCCCTTGTTAGCGTCCTGCCAGTGTTGAATAGTTTATCCTTGTTAACCCGGATTCCCCTGAGGATTTTGTAGGTTGTGATCATGTCCCCCCTTACTCTTCTGTCTTCCAGTGTCGTAAGGTGCAATTCCCGCAGCCTTTCCTCGTAACTCATGCCTCTTAGTTCTGGGACTAGTCTAGTAGCATACCTTTGGACTTTTTCCAGCTTCGTCTTGTGCTTGACAAGGTACGGGCTCCATGCTGGGGACGCATACTCCAGGATTGGTCTTACATATGTGGTGTACAAGATTCTGAATGATTCCTAACACGGGTTCCTGAACGCTGTTCGGATGTTAACCAGCCTCGCATATGCCGCAGACGTTATTCTTTTTATTTGGGCTTCAGGAAACAAGTTTGGTGTGATATCAACTCCTAGATCTTTCTCTCTCTGCCTGTTTCATTAAGTACTTCATTTCCTATTCTGTATCCTGTGTCTGGCCTCCTGTTTCCACTGCCTAGTTTCATTACTTTGCATTTGCTTGGGTTGAACTTCAACAGTCATTTGCTGGACCATTCACTCAATCTGTCTAGGTCATCTTGTAGCCTCCTACTATCATCCTCTGTTTCAATCCCCCTCAATTTTTTTGCATCATCGACAAACATTGAGAGGAACGAATCTATACCCTCTGGGAGGTCATTTACATATACTAGAAACAGTATAGGTCCAAGGACTGACCTCTGCGGGACTCCACTTGTAACGTCTCGCCAATCTGAGACCTCACCCCTCACACAGACTCATTGTCTCCTGTTGCTTAGGTACTCCTTTATCCAATGGAGTACCTTCCCTTTCACCCCAGCCTGCATCTCCAGCTTTTTCACTAGCCTTTTGTGTGGTATTGTATCAAAGGCTTTCTGACAATCCCAAATATGCAGTCTGCCCACCCTTCTCTTTCTTGCCTTATTTTGTTGCCTGGTCGTAGAATTCAAGTAACCCTGTGAGGCAGGACCTGCCATCCCTGAACCCATGTTGATGCTGTGTTACAAAGTTCTTTCGCTGCAGATGCTCCACTAGCTTTCTTCGCACAATCTTCTCCATCAGCTTGCATGGTATGCAGGTTAGGGACACTGGCCGTAGTTCAGTGCCTCCTGTCTATCCTCTTTCTTGTATATCTGGACTACGTTAGCTGCTTTCCAAATATCTGGCAGTTCCCCTGTTGCCAGTGATTTGATATACACTATGGAGAGGGGTAGGCACAGTTCTTTTGCTCCTTCCTTTAGTATCCAAGGAGAGATTCCATCTGGGCCTATAGCGTTTGTCACATCCAACTCTAGTAAACACTTCCTTATTTCCCTGCTGGTTATCTCAGACTCTTCCAGTGGTTCCTGGTTAGCGATTCCCTCTCTTATCTCTGGAATTTCTCCTTGCTCTAAGGTGAAGACCTCCTGGAATTTCTTATTCAGTTCCTCACACACTTCCTTGTCGTTTGTAGTGAATCCTTCTGCCCCTATCCTTAATTCTATAACCTGTTCCTTTACTGTTTGTTTTTCTCCTGATGTGGCTATGCAGCAATTTAGGCTGAGTCTTTGCCTTGCTTGCGATGTCATTTTCGTATTGTCTTTCTGCCTCTCTTCTCATCCTGACATATTCATTCCTGGCATTCTGGTATCTTCTCTGCTCTCCAGTGTCCTGTTATTCCTATAGTTTCTCCATGCCCTTTACTTTGCTGCTTAGCTAGCCTACATCTCTGATTAAACCATGGGTTTCTCATGTTCATTTCTCTGTTTTCCTTTTGGACTGGGACAAACTTGTTTGCTGCGGTCCTTGCACTTCTGCGTGATGTAATCCATCATATCTTGGGCCGTCTTACCCCTGAAACTCTGTTTCCCATGCTATATCTTTTTAGGAATTTTCTGATCCCCTCATAGTTTCCCTTTCGGTATGCTAACCTTTTGGTTTCGGTATCCCTCCTCGAGTTCAATAACCCTTCTTCAATCAGGTACTCAAACACCAGTACACTTTGGTCGCTCATTCCTACTGGGTCCTCAAAACCGATTTCTCTTATGTCGGAGTCGTTCAGAGTGAAGGACTAGGTCGAGTCTCGCTGGTTCGTCATTGCCTCTCATCCTTGTGGATTCTCTGACATGCTGGGTTAAAAAGTTTCTCGTCACCACCTCTGTCGTGACGCTGAACCCCGGTTCATTCCGAACACAGCGATTACACAACACATAACACCTTGCCTCGGCAACCGTTACTACCACCTATACTCCTACACACACCAGACCCTTGAGGCGTACCACTAGGTTTGTACTGGAACACAATGAATGAACATATGGAAGGTATTTAAAGGCCGTCGGGTTTTGTCATTTAATTACAAAGAATAGACTCTGACAAATAAATACATACAGGTATTAACATACTCTATTAGGTCAATACACTTCCAATACCCATAGACCACTTGACCTCCGCGATCACCACCCACACTCGTAACTTCCGCCTAAGTCCCTAATACGGAATGATTACTACAACGCTCCACACCCGGTTAGTCTTACATTCAATACTCACATACTGCAGACTTACTTGGTCACTAAGATCACAACAGGCTCTCGCATAGCTGTCTTTTACACTTCGCTGCTGCCACAAACGGAGACCTCGGAGGACTTGCCAGTTCAACTCCCACAACAAGACTGACTTTAGCCAACCATGGCCTCAAACATTTCACCACGCCTCTCGAGGAAGGTATAATCCGATTAGCCTTATCCCTAGAGCGGTAACCTTGATCCTAGAAGCCTGACGAAGAATAATTCCTCTTTCCAGGAATTATTAATTTGGCTAAACAGCTTCGGTCTTAATCCATTGACCTTTCTTAGATATGTGATCCATAGTCTGTCTACTTAACATGTACTTCCAATCATCATTCGTTAAGTGTTGTAGTAATGCTCCTCTAGCTAATAATTCCTACTAACTTGTGGATTACAACACCACTCCCCTCCTTAAACACGCATATGTCTCCATATGCATCATTGCAATGGTTCCATTAGTGCAAGGACCTGGAGGATGCACCCACCATATGTGTACAACTAAAAAAATCATCCAATAAGTTCATCATACACACGATGAAATAAATTAAAATTTTCCCCGACATGACTCACAACACTTCTCCAACATATACATTATATTCACATCATAGCATAGGTAAAATAGTCTGTAATAATTTTTCCCATCTCCAACAATGCACATATACCTAAACTGCTGACATATAATTACATACAAACATAACCATAAAATTACATGGACCAGAATGCTGGCACTTAAACAGAAATGACACTAGTCATCAATATATACACAACACATATATATCTAAGGTTCTTCATCCTTAGTAACAAGTTAATAATTTAACATCCTGCCCTGTACTGTTGACATAATGGCTTACAATGATCACACAATGTTTCACTGGCCTCCTCCACAATTGGCAGCATCACTTCTCTTGTCTTCGTGTCCCATGGTTGCTAGGTCATAGATCCTCCATGACCCAGACAAAACCCAGGCTGTCCAGCCTGGTGAATGTTGTACATTATAATCTTATCCATAAGGCTTACCCACTCCGACACACCATCACCTCTGGTCAACCCAACCACTGATGACCTCATTATAACACCACGTCTCTCAACAGCCAGGCTCTGCGTCCTGACGCACCTGACCTTATTACACCGATACTCACCGTACCCACCACTACCTGGCGCCCCTGCGCCACCATATACTCCACAACACCACACTCCATACCAGGCGTCCAAACGCCACTACACTACACCACCCACTACTCACGCTACTCTACACAACACTCTACACGCTACCCCACACTCTACAAAACTACCATGCCCATGCACCACTCAACACCGCACTCTACACACTACCCCACACTCTACAAAACTACCATGCCCATGCACCACTCAACACCACACTCTACACACTACCCCACACTCTACAAAAACTACCATGGCCATGCACTACTCTACAGTACATACTATGCTCCTTCTGTGTTCATGACCCCACGAGAGCGGGTCGGATACCGATGTGTCACCGTCGCCTGTGGACCTTGTCCCCGGTCATGCGAAGGCTGTTCTGTGTTATCTACCCTTGATTGCCAACTCCTCGTACCCCTACCTATGTTCTCAGCCGCTGGTGTGCTCTCCCTGGCACACTCTCCGTAGGGTATGGCTCCTCACTTGCCTGACCGGTCAGTGTATAGACGCGGTCTGGGTGACAGGAGAACACATGCCCTGTGTTTAGCACCTTAACCTTCACTTCTGCATTCTTTTGCTAATTACCCGACATGGCCCCACAAACTGGGTGCCAACTTACCTTCTGCCTGAGCGTGCATCTGCTTCACGAATACCCTATCACCTTCATTGATCACCTTTGCTTGGACCTTGTTCCGCGCATTATAATAGCCTCTGCTACCTCTGTCGACTTTCTTAAATGTAGTTTCACCAAGTCAAATGCCTTGGTTGCTCGCCTGCAGACAACACTTTTGAAGTCTAACGCATAGCATGGCGGTTGCTTGCTTGTGAACGTCGTGAACGGAAGTCGGGGATCGAACCCATGCAACAAAAAATGCGGGGTTTCTCCCACCGACCTATTGAACGCCGTGTTGAGCGCCAACTCCAACATCGACAAACTCTGATCCCATGCAAGCACATCAAGTGCAGCCAAATGCCGCAGAATACTGATTACTTCAGCATTGTGTCTTTCAACCAAACCATTCGCCGATGGTCGATATGCCATCACTGGAGTATGTTTGAATTGATACACACTCGCGATGCTTTGAAATACTTGATTGATAAACTCTGACCCTTGGTCTGACACAACTTGTTGAGGAGCCCCAAACCTGGTTAACACACTTTCCACCATGGCCTGGGTCACATCCTCTGCCGACTTAGAACGGAGTGCACTCACCACTGTGAACCGTGTGAGTGCATCCACTGCTACAAATATGTACCTCGCCCCTGAATGAGCTTGTGGTAGCGGCCCAATGAGATCTATGTGTACTCTCTCGAAGGGAGTACTCATCTCCGGCCACCTACGCAAAGGTTCCGCCCCCAACCTATGTGCCTTGTACCTCAGACAACTGTCACAAGAGGCTACATAGACCTTGATATCTTTACCCATGGATGGCCAATAGAACCTTTGACGTGCCCTCTGCAACGTCTTGGACTCCCCTCCATGGCCTGCTGCTGGGATGTTATGACACAGATACATTGCAGTCCTCTGGAACTCCGGTGTCAAGACTGCCTGGTATACTGTTCAGACCGTATACCCGAAACCCTACCAAGATGATACAACACCTTATCTTCAACCACAAACTCATCCACTGGTGCTGGAAGTGACTTCCTCAACTCCGCACGCTGATCCCTCAAAACCTTCCTTACCTCCCCCCACAGGGGGTGACCTTCCTGACTCCGTATCAACTCCCTCACATTCCACGACACATCTTCCTCCCCCCTTACTCACCACTGCTACATTGTGACACCTTGACAACGCGTCAGCGACCACATTGCTTTTCCCTGGTACATGTTCAAAGTTTGTAATGTTAAACTCTGAGAGCGAGGTAACCCACCGTGCCAGTCGCTGACAAGGCTCCTTGGACTCGTACACATACTTAAGGGGTTTGTGATCGCTTCTGAGCCAAATTTCATGTCCAAGCAAGATGTACCGGTTCCGTTGTAATATGAATGTGATCGCTAGCGCTTCCCTCTCAATCGTACTATAGTTCCTCTCTGCAGACATAGTACTCGTGAACAAAATGCAATGGGACGCTCCCGTCCTCGCTCATCCACCTGAGCTACCACACCACCTATCGCTGCGCCAGAAGCATCCGCATACACCAGAAACGGTTTGCTAAAATCTGGGTGCGCCAAGATACTGCGAGAGCTGACAGCAGCCCTCAGTACCTGGAACGCCTGCTGTTGTTCCTTCCCCCCACACGAACTCTGCAAGTCCACTGATCTGATGTAATGGTCTTGCAATTTTTGAAAAATCTTTGATAAATCGCCGATAATAGCTAACCAACCCCAGGAAAGATTTGCACTCTTTCTTGTTCTGTGGAACTGGGAACTCTTGAATATTCCTGGTTTTATCTGGCAATGGACTGATACCTATCCGGCCCACTGTATGACCCAGGAATGTTACCGATTCTCCAAAAAAACCTGCATTTTTCGAAATTCACTTTGAGGTTGTGTGACCTCAGCCTTGGGAAGAGTTTCCTCAAATTATGCATGTGCTCCTCTAATGACTTTCCCAGCACGATTACGTCATCGAGGTACAGCAACGCTGTGGGACCTATCAACCCCGATAACACACTAATCACTAGCCTACTGAACACAGCAGGTGCTGACTTCAACCCGAAAGGAAGTCGTTTATATTGCCAGAGCTCGTTGCACGCACTAACGCTGTGATTTCCCTCGACTCTTCCTCCAGCGGTATCTGGTGATACCCACTGAGTAGGTCTAATGTGGTAAAATATTGTGTACCCTTCAAGTGTGCCAATGTGTCCTGTATGTTAGGTAATGGGTATGCTTCGTCTTTCGTCAGCTTGTTTATTCTGCGGAAATCTACACATAACCTCACTCCCCCATTCTTTTTCCTGACTACTACGAGAGGGCTGTGCCACGGTGAACTGGATGGTTCAATGATATCATGCTCCCTTAGCTGGCTTATCTCCTCTTTCACCTCCCTCTGGTGTGCCACTGGTATGTTATATGCTGGTATGCTCTCGTATATACTGGATGTGCGCCCTCTACGTCAATCCTATGTGCTCCTTGAGTAATGCACCCTGGGGTTCCCTCTCAACGCAAAAACATCCGGGAACTCCCTGACTAAGCCCTTAAGGCTTCCTTAACCTCCCTTTCCATGGACATCCTATCCACTATTCCCATTAATTTATCTATTCTATCCTCATCGCCCTCACTCTGACTTACTGACATGGCTGCAATAATCTCCTCCACAGGGCGCCCCCACGCTACCTGTGCATGCTTACTCAAGGTGACTGGCCACCGAGAGGGATTAAAAACCCTCAACCGAATTACCCCTTCATTTATGTCTTCAATAGTCTCCATTATCACCAACCCTGCTGGATTATCCAATGGCTCAATTTGCACAACGTCTACTCCCTTGGCTTTACATGCCATTTTAATCACTAAGGACGCTTCTCCCGGAATGGTGACATCCTTGGGTACCGTGACTGCCCACTGTATATTCTGGTCCCCAGCCGAGTTACCACAGTTACCCCTCACTACTGCTACTCCTTCTCTACTCCTCACCTTGTTAACGTCTACCGCTTCACCCCCACATACCAATTTATTCCCCCTTGCGCTGAACGCTATGGTACATGAGTATTTTTCGAGGAAATCAATTCCCAAGATAATGTTGGTATGTTTCAGCCCTATATCCTGTATTACTACAAAACTATGTTTAAACCATCTATCTTCTAGCTGGAAATCCACAGTTGTTTCACCCAACACCCGCAACGCATTATCCCCCACCGCCGTTAATCTCCTGTTGTTAGGTACCAGCCTGACGTCTGATCCTAACACGCTACGACTCATGATGGACACGGAAGCACCGGTGTCCACCAAGGCTGTATAGATAGTGCCCTTTAACCGTAAATGCACCTTTATGGGATGACCCGACCCGACGGTACACAACCACTGTCCGCCACCCCCTACTGTACACACTGGGTAATTAGGCGGAACAAAAAGCTTACACTGCCAGGCCAAGTGACTACCGTCACCACACAGCTTACACACTTTTGTCTGCTTAGGTCGTTCTGGCTCGTGTTTACCTGCAGTGTACCCCGTTCCCCGGGGATACCCTCTACCGGTACCCTGGTTCTGGTGGTACATTCCTGTTGCTCCCTGAGCAGGCGTGTATCGTGGTGGAGCAGGAGTGAACCTGCCTCCACGTGTGCTACTTGATTATAGCCTCCTCGCTGCCCACGAGTACCCTGATGGGGTCCCCACGACACCCCACTCGTATTGTGTCCCTGGAACACCCTTGGCTCCCAGCCCTTATTATTGTTACGTCGAGGAGCACCTTCGCCCCTTGCCCTTGGAATGTGTGACCCCCGCCGCGGGTCCATCCTCCACTGGCTGAGCTACTGGGGCCCAGAGCTGAGCCTGTCTCTCTTGCGTGTCTGCAAGATTTGTCTGTTCCTTAGGAGACACTTCCTTGAAAATGTCATCCTCTGTCAGTTTATGTGTCGGGCTATTCTCCGCCCAAAACACTGCATGTTTCACCGCTTCCTTAAAAGACTTAGCTTCCCTGCAGTGTAACGCACTTTCCCGCGGTAATGCACCGAAAAAAACACTCCGTTGCATAGAATCTCTTACTACCCCCGTGAACTGCGTTTCCGTCCACTCAATCACATCACCCAAGAGTCTTATTCTATGGCCAAACGCCCTTAATTGTTCCCCTGGTTCTCGTTAAGTGCAGCTAACTGAGCCTTTAGTTCTACTGCATCGTGCTGCACATCGTAATGATCTATCAGCTCCTGCTTAAACTCGCTATAACTATTTATTTCTCTAATTTCCGCCGAGTTGAGCAGGGTCTTTGCTTCCCCTTTCACCTTGGAATATGCCAATGCAATCTTTGCCTGATCCGACCATGACCCCACACTAGTCGCCTTCTCTAAGAGCAATGAAAAATGTTCTAATATCCGTCAGTAACTGACCTTTCGAATCCCGTTTGGCGCCCCAAAATGTGAGTATGTCTCCATATACCTTAGGTCCTGCATTAGTCGTCTCATGCGTGCTCAACACATTTTTCAACCACTGTGCAACCTGCCCAATTGTCTCTGACGCTGCCGCCTGCGCCGTAAGCAACGCCGCCGTGTTATCACCACTCTCACCCTGACCGACATTACTCGTGGCCTGGCCACTGGCGCCCCTATTACTACCCGTACCCGTCATGGCTACTCGCCCCTTATGTGCTCCTGTATGAACCAGCTTGACGCTTTGCCGTACAGTAACCTTACTTGGCCTTATTCCCTTAATCTTACTAGAGTCACTTATAATTTTAACCCATCATTAACAACGTCACTTATCAGTTCCCCACACTACTGTTTCCACCCCTTAGGAGACCTTTCCCTGCCGCACAACGTGGCCACTCCACTATGGCCACTCACTGGCCCACACACCCTCCCTTCCTCACTCCAATATCCACCGTCCTGAACACAACCCGACGTCTACCAATTCCCGAACATTCCCTCACCAACTAAACCAGTAACACACTTCCTTCATCTCTCAAAGTGTTCCAAAACCTGTTTGCGCTGCGACCAAATATGTTGTGACGCTGAACCCCGGTTCATTCTGAACACAGCGATTACACAACACATAACACCTTGCCTCAGCAACCGTTACTACCACCGTGTACTCCTACACACACCAGACCCTTGAGGCGTACCACTCGGTTTGTACTGGAACACAATGAATGAACATATGGAAGGTATTTAAAGGCCGTCGGGTTTTGTCATTTAATTACAAAGAATAGACTCTGAATAATAAATACATATTAACATACTCTATTAGGTCAATACACTTCCAAGACCCAGAGACCACTTGACCTCCGCGATCACCACCCACACTCGTAACTTCCGCCTAAGTCCCTAAAACGGAATGATTACTACAACGCTCCACACCCGGTTAGTCTTACATTCAATACTCACATACTGCAGACTTAACTTGGTCACTAAGATCACAACAGGCTCTCGCATAGCTGTCTGCCACACTTCGCTGCTGCCACAAACGGAGACCTCGGAGGACTTGCCAGTTCAACTCCCACAACAAGACTGACTTTAGCCAACCATGGCCTCAAACATTTCACCACGCCTCTCGAGGAAGGTATAATCCGATTAACCTTATCCCTAGAGCGGTAACCTTGATCCTAGAAGCCTGACGAAGAATAATTCCTCTTTCCAGAAATTATTAATTTGGCTAAACAGCTTCGGTCTTAATCCATTGACCTTTCTTAGATATGTGATCCATGGTCTGTCTACTTAACATGTACTTCCAATCATCATTCGTTAAGTGTTGTAGTAATGCTCCTCTAGCTAATAATTCCTACTAACTTGTGGATTACAACACCTCCAATAGTTTCGCTCTCCTCGTATCCTCGCCTTCATGCGGTTCCTTGTTCTCCCAGTCAATCGTTCCGTGATTGAAGTCCCCCATGATGAGCAGATGGGATCTATTTCTACAGGCAGCAGAGGCTGCCCTCTCAAATATAGAGTTAACTGCCATGTTGTTGTTTTCATACTCTTGACTGGGTCTTCTGTCATTTGGTGGGGGTTGTATATTACTGCTACTATTATTCTTGGTCCTCCCATTGTCATGGTGCCCATCTATGTTCGAGTACATCAAGCTGAAACTGACTCTCTTCTGCTTCTCCTCTGGAGGGGGGGGGGGGGGGACCTGTGGGATCTGGGGTGAGTGGGATCTTGGAGGATCTGGTACGGGGGAGACTGATGGAGGATGGAGGGCTTTGGGGGGTAGGGGAGAGGGGGACGGTACGGGGTTTGGTGAGAGGGGGAGGGTAGGGAGGGAGAGTGAGAGGGGGAGGGTTGGGGGGGTGAGAGGGGGAGGGTTGGGGGAGGAGAGGCTTTGAGAGATAGGGGAGATGGGGGGCTAGGGGTGGCAGAAAAGGGGGAAGGGCTTGGGGGGTGTGGGGGGAAAAGGAGTTTTGAGGTGGGTAAGGAAGAGGGGAGGGTTTAGGGGAGTGGTGGAGAGGATAAGACGTAGGTGGGGTGGGGGAGAGTTAGAGGCATAGGGGGGCGGGGGAGAACGGAGGGCTTGGGGGTGGGAGAGACGGGAGGGCATGTGGGAGAGGGAGGGCTTGGGGGATGGGGGAGAAAGGAGGTCCCGGTGAGTGGGAGGAGGGGGGTGAGTGGGAGGAGGGGGGGTGGGTGGGGGGAGGGTGCCCTAGGTGGGTACTTAGTGGGGGCTCACAGGGGATGGGGCAGGTTGGGTGTCCGTTGGGTAGAATGTGGGGGTGGTGCCCCACTCCCTGTGGCTGTTGCACTATTTGAGGAGGGTTCCCCACTCCCCTCTGGGATTGTAGGGTTCGGGGTTGTGGTACTCTGATTCCTTTCTCTCTTCCCTGTGCTCCTTCCTCGCATCTGCTGCATGCATTCTCTCTTCCCTTGGCATATCCCTCTGCAGGAATACTTTTTTGAACTTCCGAACATTTGCTAGATGGCTCTTCCTTTCTAGCAGTTCCTCTTTCGTGATTTCGCTCATGAATACCACCTTTGGAGTGTGTGTGTGTGTGTGTGTGTGTGTGTGTGTGTGTGTACTCACCTAGTTGTACTCACCTAGTTGTACTCACCTAGTTGTTTTTGCGGGGGTTGAGCTCTGGCTCTTTGGTCCCGCCTCTCAACCGTCAATCAACAGGTGTACAGAATCCTGAGCCTATTGGGCTCTATTTCATGTGTGTGTGTGTGTGTGTGTGTGTGTGTGTGTGTGTGTGTGTGTGTGTGTGTGTGTGTGTGTGTGTGTGTGTGTGTGTGTGTGTGTGTGTGTGTACTCACCTAGTTGTGCTTGCGGGGGTTGAGCTCTGGCTCTTTGGTCCCGCCTCTCAACCGTCAATCAACAGGTGTACAGGTTCTTGAGCCTATTGGGCTCTATCATATCTACATTTAAAACTGTGTATGGAGTCAGCCTCCACCACATTGCTTCCTAATGCATTCCATTTGTCAACCACTCTGACACTAAAAAAGTTCTTTCTAATATCTTTGTGGCTCATTTGGGCACTCAGTTTCCAACTGTGTCCCCTAGTGCGTGTGCCCCTTGTGTTAAATAGCCTGTCTTTATCAACCCTGTCGATTCCCTTGAGAATCTTGAATGTGGTGATCATTTCCCATTTAACTCTTCTGTCTTCCAACGAAGTGAGGTTCAATTCCCGTAGTCTCTCCTCGTAGCTCATACCTCTCAGCTCGGGTACTAGTCTGGTGGCAAACCTTTGAACCTTTTCCAGTTTAGTCTTATGCTTGACTAGATATGGACTCCATGCTGGAGCCGCATACTCCAGGATTGGTCTGTCATATGTGGTATATAATGTTCTGAAAGATTCCTTACACAAGTTTCTAAAGGCCGTTCTTATGTTAGCCAACCTGGCATATGCTGCTGATGCTATCCTCTTGATATGAGCTTCAGGGGACAGGTCTGGCGTGATATCAACCCCCAGGTCTTTCTCTCTCTCTCTCTGACTCTTGAAGTATTTCATCTCCCAAGTGATACCTTGTATCTGGTCTCCTGCTTCCTACCCCTATCTTCATTACATTACATTTGCTTGGGTTAAACTCTAACATCCATTTGTTCGACCATTCCTGCAGCTTGTCCAGGTCTTCTTGAAGCCTCAAGCTGTCTTCCTCTGTCTTAATCCTTCTCATAATTTTAGCGTCGTCAGCAAACATTGAGAGGAATGAGTCTATACCCTCTGGGAGATCATTTACGTATATCAGAAACAGGATAGGTCCAAGCACAGAGCCCTGTGGGACTCCATTGGTGACTTCACGGTATTCTGAGGTCTCACCCCTCACTATAACTCTCTGCTTCTGTAACTCTGTGTGTGTGTGTGTATGTGTGTGTGTGTGTGTGTGTGTGTGTGTGTGTGTGTGTGTGTGTGTGTGTGTGTGTGTGTGTGTGTGTGTGTGTGTGTGTGTGTGTGTGTGTGTGTGTGTGTGTGTGTGTGTGTGTGTGTGTGTGTGTGTGTGTGTGTACTCACCTAGTTGTACTCACCTAGTTGTGTCTGCAGGATCAAGCATTGACTCTTGGATCCCGCCTTTCGAGCATCGGTTGTTTACAGCAATGACTCCTGTCCCATTTCCCAATCATACCTGGTTTTAAAATTATGAATAGTATTTGCTTCCACAACCTGTTCCTGAAGTGCATTCCATTTTCCCACTACTCTCACGCTAAAAGAATACTTCCTAACATCTCTGTGACTCATCTGAGTTTCAAGCTTCCATCCATGTCCCCTCGTTCTGTTACTATTCCGTGTGAACATTTCGTCTATGTCCACTCTGTCAATCCCTCTGAGTATCTTATATGTTCCTATCATGTCCCCCCTCTCCCTTCTTCTTTCTAGTGTCGTAAGGCACAGTTCCCTCAGGCGCTCCTCATACTCCATCCCTCGTAGCTCTGGGACGAGTCTCGTTGCAAACCTCTGAACCTTTTCCAGTTTCATTATATGCTTCTTCAGATGGGGACTCCATGATGAGGCGGCATACTCTTAGACTGGCCTTACGTAGGCAGTGTAAAGCGCCCTAAATGCCTCCTTACTTAGGTTTCTGAATGATGTTCTAACTTTTGCCAGTGTAGAGTACGCTGCTGTCGTTATCCTATTTATGTGTGCCTCAGGAGATAGATTAGGTGTTACGTCCACCCCCAGGTCTCTTTCACGCATCGTTACAGGTAGGCTGTTCCCCTTCATTGTGTACTGTCCCTTTGGTCTCCTATCTCCTAGTCCCATTTCCATAACTTTACATTTGCTCGTGTTGAATTCCAGTAGCCATTTCTCTGACCATCTCTGCAACCTGTTCAGGTCCTCTTGGAGGATCCTGCAATCCTCATCTGTCACAACTCTTCTCATCAACTTTGCGTCATCCGCAAACATCGACATGTAGGACTCTACGCCTGTAAACATGTCGTTAACATATACAAGAAATAGAATTGGTCCCAGCACCGATCCTTGTGGTACTCCACTTGTTACTGTTCGCCAGTCCGACTTCTCGCCCCTTACTGTAACTCTTTGGCTCCTTCCTGTTAGGTAGTTTCTTATCCATGCTAGGACCTTTCCCCCCACCCCCGCCTGCCTCTCGAGCTTGAACAGCAGTCTCATGTGCGGTACTGTATCAAAGGCTTTTTGGCAGTCCAGAAATATGCAGTCTGCCCAACAATCTCTGTCCTGTCTTATCCTCGTTATTTTATCATAGAATTCCAGAAGGTTTGTTAGGCATGATTTCCCTGTCCAGAACCCATGTTGATGATTGTTCACAAACCTAATGTTCTCCAGGTGTGCAACCAGTCGTAGCCTAATTATTCTTTCCAGTATTTTACAGGGGATGCTTGTCAGTGATACAGGTCTATAGTTAAGTGCCTCCTCTCTATCACCTTTCTTGAAGATCGGCACGACATTTGCCTTCTTCCAGCAACTGGGCAATTCTCCTGACATAAGTGACTCATTAAAGATCATTGCCAGAGGCACGCTGAGGGCCTGTGCTGCTTCCTTTAGTATCCACGGTGATACTTTGTCTGGTCCAACTGCTTTAGTTGCATCTAGAGTTGTCAACTGTTTCATTACCTCCTCTGCTGTCACCTCTATATCTGATAGTCTTTCATCTAGGGTAACCCCTTCCAACAATGGGAGCTGCTCAGGCTCGGTAGTGAACACTCCATGGAAACTGGCATTCAGTGCGCCACAGATTTCCTTGTCACTTTCAGTATATGCCCCCTCTGTCTTCCTTAGTCTTGTCACTTGGTCGTTCACCGACATTTTTCTTCTTATATGACTGTGTAGTAACTTAGCTTATTTTTTCGCTTTGATTGCAATATCGTTCTCATAGTCCCTTTCCGATGTTCGTTTTATGTTAATGTAATCGTTCCTAGCTCTGTTGTATCTGATCCTGTTGTCCTCTGTTCTTTGTCTTCTGTACTTCCTCCACTCCAGCCTGCTGGCCATTTTTGCTTCCTGACACTGTCTATTAAACCATGGGTTATTATATTCCTTCTTATTTTTTCCCTTTACTGTTGGTATAAATCTCTCTTCGGCCTCCTGGCATTTCTGTATGACTAGGTCCATCATATCTTGGACTGTTTTTCCTCTAATTTCTTCCTCCCACTGCACTTCACCCAGATAGTCCCTTATCCTCTTATAGTCCCCTTTCCTGTAGTCAACTCTCCTTTCCCAGATCTCTTGTCCCATGGTCATAAGTTTGAATGTGTGTGTGTGTGTGTGTGTATGTGTGTGTGTGTGTGTGTGTGTGTGTGTGTGTGTGTGTGTGTGTGTGTGTGTGTGTGTGTGTGTGTGTGTGTGTGTGTGTTTGTGTGTGTGTGTGTGTGTGTGTGTGTGTGTGTGTGTGTGTGTGTGTGTGTGTGTGTGTGTGTGTGTGTGTACTCACCTAGTTGTACTCACCTAGTTGAGTTTGCGGGGGTTGAGCTCTGGCTCTTTGGTCCCGCCTCTCAACCGTCAATCAACAGGTGTACAGATTCATGAGCCTATCGGGCTCTGTCATATCTACACTTGAAACTGTGTATGGAGTCAGCCTCCACCACATCACTTCCTAGTGCATTCCATTTGTCAACCACTCTGACACTAAAAAAGTTCTTTCTAATATCTCTGTGGCTCATTTGGGCACTCAGTTTCCACCTGTGTCCCCTTGTGCGTGTTCCCCTTGTGTTAAATAGAC